>NC_091950.1:128312959-128612959 GCF_031021105.1 Erythrolamprus reginae
GTAACCAAGCAGCAGAAGCTCAGGGCACTACAATAGCGGGGCAAAGAATAGAGGCAAGTAAGGAGGCCTGACTCGGAATGAGGCTGCACATGTTGGTGTTACCGTAGAAACTAACCCTGCCCCTGAAGAGGCTTGCCAGGCTATTGTTTGTGGGACACAAGATGTGTCATGGACCAGATGGTCGTGTGCTGTATAACTCAGTTATCTGAGAAGACAGAGTAAAGGAATGTGTGCTAAGGGAGAGCAGGGCACCATCTGTTACACTTCTTTTTTTTTTTTTTTTGTGGACAGAAAGGGTCTTTAAAAATAAAAGTGGCCTCTTCGGTTATAATATCCCATTTTCAAGTTGTTTTAATTTTACCACCGGGACTTGGTGCAGGTGAACTGCGTTTCAGGACAGGAACAATTAAGGAGTATTTATCTTCCTAGCTCTATCATTCAGAAATAAAATGCCTCTGAGACCTCCTTGGTCATTTACCACTCAAAACCACAAAGGTATTTTACACCAGATGGTACGGAAACATCCGATTTTCTCTCTCCCTTCTCTCCAGAAATGTTCCCTTTTTAAAGTTATTTACATATCAAATAATGGAAAGAGCCATTTCTTCTCTTTAGGCCTCTGGGGAGTTTTATAGATGCCAGAAAGAGGAACAGCAGCAAAAAGAGAGGGTCGGGGGGCAGAAAAGCCAGTAAGACATGAAATTATCAATTTGGATGTCTCAGGAAGAAGAAATGTAATGGGAATTTATTAATGAGAAAATAACAATGATGGAGTTGGCAGAAGGGAGAAAGAAACAAAAGAATAACAAATCTCTAGGCCCAGGTGGAATACCAGCAGAATTTTACCAGAAAATACAAGAACGGCTAGATACTTTAATGTTTGTTGAAGCTTTTAACGATGCACTAATGAACACAAATATATCACAATCCTGGACAGGATTCACTTGCTGTGCATGGACAGAAGCCCTTATTTCACTGATTCACCAGGAAAACACAGATCCTGCACAAATTAGAAATTACAAGTCTATCTCGCTACTCAATGTGGACTATAAGATATTTGCAGCTATCATTTCGGAAAGACTTTAAAAAGTTCTAAATGAAATAATACATACGGACCAAAATGGTTTTCTCCCAAGAAGAAATATAAAAAATAACGTAAGAATTATAATTGACACAATAGAATACTACGAAGCCCACCCTGAAAAACAAATAGTCCTAATCTTTCTTGATGCACAGAAGGGCTTGTAAAATTGATATATAAAACCCCCACCATTGTTTAATATAAAGAGAAAATTATGAAAGGATGTATATGTATAGTTAATTGTAAATTGAAAATAGGGACAAACAGATGTGAAATGGATGTAAAAGGATAATTTGATAATGATCAAATAAGCAGATTGTAAAATCCTTTTTTTTTTCAAAAAAGAAAAGTGTTTAACAAAAATAATTTTAAAAAAAGAATGCTGCCAAATAGTAAGCCCCTTGTATATCTGACCTGTACAGTGAAATAAACTGATAAGGACAAAATTTTGTTGACTTGCAAGAGAAGTGAGAACAACTGAGTTTACTGAGGTGTTGATCAAGTCTCCTCTAAATTTCCTTAAATGGAAAAGAAAGCAACAAATTCCAAGTTTGGAGTTGTGAAATCTTTATTTATTTATTTATTTATTTATTTAATTCATTTGTCCAATACACAAATACTTAGGAAGAAAAATAGACATGTAGTAATATATATAAGGGTAAAGTGAACTTAGAGGAGAGAATATATAAAAGAAAGAAAATATATATGATAAGTAACAGAAAGGAAAGACAATTGGACAGGGGGCGAAAGGCACACCAGTGCACTTATGTACGCCCCTTACTGGCCTCTTAGGAACCTGGAGAGGTCAATCATGGAGAGTCTCAGGGAGAAATGTTGGGTGTTAGGGGTTGACACAATTGAGTCCGGTAATGAGTTCCACGCTTCGATAACTCGATTGTTGAAATCATATTTTTTACAGTCAAGTTTGGAGCGGTTCGTATTAAGTTTGAATCTGTTGAATGCTCTTGTGTTGTTGTGGTTGAAGCTGAAGTAGTCATTCACCGGTAGGACGTTGCAGCATATGATCTTGTGGGGAATACTCAAATCATGTTTTAGGCACCGTAGTGCTAGGCTTTCTAGGCCCAGGATTGTTAGTCTATTTTCGTAGGGTATTCTGTTTCGAGTGGAGGAGTGAAGGGCTCTTCTGGTGAAATATCTTTGGACATTTTCAAGTGTGTTGATGTCTGAGATGTGGTATGGGTTCCAGACAGATGAGCAGTAGTCTAGGATGGGTCTGGCAAAAGTTTTGTAGGCTCTTGTGAGTGGTGTGAGATTGCCTGAGCAGAAGCTGCGTAGAATCAGGTTAACAACTCTAGAAGCTTTTTTGGCGATATTGTTGCAGTGGGCTTTAGCACTTAGGTCATTCGATATTAGTATTCCAAGGTCTTTTACATCATGAGTAATGGGGGAAAGAGTGGCTAAATGTTATATATCACCTCCACATCTGCTGGTGCCTATGGTTGCAGAAGCTCTTGTGAGAGAGCTGAAGAAGCTTTTTGGATGAGAAGTAAAACAACTTCAGAGAAAAACCAGAAAGTTCAGTTGCCTCTTGAAAAAGCACCATTGGCACAACCATGACCTGAATGACTGAGAATTTCCATAGACTCTTGTGAGAGAAAAATATGACTTTGAATTTTGCTATTCAGTCACTACATTGTAATCGGAAGCAAGGAATAAGATAGCCCTTACATGGGCCAAAGGTGTACACCTACTTTAGGCAAATTTTAAATGGAACCAAAGTATTGACAAATGATAAGTTATATTAAAAAATTCTTGGCAACATTTTTCTCAACAAAACTACTTTTCACGCATATTTTTGTAGCAGTCTATATATATTTTTCAATCTAAGCTTCTTCTTCTTTCGTTTAAGGCAGCATGATCATAGCTTTTGGATTTGTAGAAAACAACATGACAATAAAAAAAGGGAGATAGATATAAAAGTTGATCTTCCAGATGGCTTATAGCCCATCTGGACAACTCATGTTAACAACCCTTGTTTTTAAGTTCCTTTTTTTCATTTAACATCTGTGAGGCAATGTTATTACTTTAGTTTTATGAATTCAATATTTGAGTTAACCATTGTATAGTGAAGACTACTAGCCAGAGGTCTTCAAACTTGGCAACTTTAAGACTTGTGGACTTCATCTCCCAGAATTCTCCAGTCAGCCTAGCATAGCTGGGAGTTGAAGTCTACAAGCCTTAAAGTTGCCAAGTTTGAAGACTTCTGAGCTACTCCCTTCAGGACCAAGAGAGTTTGGGGGAATCTTTGTTACAAAACACTGCATAGGATAGTTAATTAAAACACATGACACATAGGACATTAAAAAACCTCTGTTCACAAACTAAGATAAACGTGATTTGTTGTTATTGGTCTGAGTGCTCTGCCATTGGAACTCCCTCATAAGAGCTATAGGCCTGCCAGTTGAGAGTGAAAGGCAGAAGACACCTGTTGGTTTGGTTTTAATGAATGAAAATATTTTCATCGTATTGTTCTATTGGGAAATTATTTATTTAGATTACTCAATCTAAAGTCAGTTGTGTTTCCAGGTAGAAGTAGGGCAGAGAGTTGAATTGGTTGGAATGGACTTTGACATGCAATCTCTTCCACCCCACCTTTCTTGTTCAATCCCACTTGGGGGGGGGGGGCTTTAAAAGATTGGGATTGTTTACATTAAAAAGATCCAACTAATGAAGTAGATATTTGGGTCTGATCTCAAATCTCACTCTGGGAGGTTGGCACCCTTCAGGGGAAAGCTGTGGAGACCTGTAGCACTCTTGATAAAACTGCAAGACCTCAGAGTGGCCCCTAAGGTAGAAAAAGTAATTTGGAGAATTAGGCCATAAGTAGCACCATAAAAATTTGTCCATATTTTAAAATTTCACCCAAAGGCAGGGTGAAAATTTAAATATGCAAGTTTGTCTGGAAGCTGGATATATTTTTATTCTCCTTCTTGATAGTATGCTGTATAGAAAGCTGCTTTGCAATGTACAACACATATTTTCCAATGTAGAAATCTGAAAAGGCTAGCTGAGAATGCTAAGTAAATATGAGAAACGTGTGTCATATAACTACATAAACCATGTGTTTTGTGTGTACACTTGACAGAATATAATAGGCAAAATAGGTTTCTTCTGCCTAAGGAATGTAATGGCATATATGGAATGTAATTAAAGTCAATTGCATCAATTAATTTTAATAGTCTTAATTACAACTAAGTGATTAATTACATTAATTAAAATATCAAACTTTAATATAACAGGTCTGCTAAAAAGGGTGGCATCTTAAATTCTGCTACTACTTCTCTTAAACCTCCAGGAACATTTGCCTATTCACTATTGATCCATCCATTGGATCATTCCTATCTTTATTGACAGTTCCTGTCCTTCTATTCTAATTCAATTGAATAAACCAAGACAAGCGAATATAGGACTGAATCTTGAATTGCGCAGAGCTGTGCTTCAGTCAACAGCTATTTCTTTGCACATGAATGTTAGCTTTGTCTGGAGCCCATATCATTCAGTCATCTCTGGGTCTAATTAAATGTCATAAAGATTCCAAATTGGCGCTTACAAATATCAAATCAAACTGTCTAAATCAGGTTGATTTAACCAACTCCTTAAAAATATAAATAAATGGGGGACTTGCCTTCTGCCGCATGAGTCCCAGCAACGAGTTAGGTTCCACAGAGTTGACCTTCTTCAGGTACCGACAACTAGACAATGTCGCTTGGCGGGACCCAGGGGAAGAGCCTTCTCTGTGGGGGCCCTGGCCCTCTGGAATAAGCTCCCCAAGAGATTTCTACTGCCCTACTCCTCGCCTTCCGTAAGAGTCTGAAGACTCATCTATGATGCCAGGCTTGGGTCCACTAGACTCTAGCTCCCTGGCCGACGAATGTGATGTATGCCTGTTGTTCGAATGGGAATGAGTGATTTTTAATGTTACTAGGGTTTTTAGAGTAATCAATTTAATTAATTGTATTTAGGATGCTATATTGTTCCTTTATATGTTGTAAGCTGCCCCGAGTCCTCGGAGAGGGGTGGCATATATGTTATGCCAGGCTTCACATTACGAGCCCCAATTAAGTTCAAAGTGTAAATGCAAACACAATTAATCCAAATAATAATAATAATAATAATAATAATAATAATAATAATAATAATAATGGACTTTGTTGCCCTTAAAAAACCTAAAAGATTTAGAAAAAATAATACAGTATTGAGGATAATGTTTTATTCCTTAATAAGTTAAGGTATAAGCTACTGGAAACGGTGTTTCATCATTACTGTCTGCCAGATGGTTCGTGGCAGAAGAAAAACAAGAGTTTTGGACAATGGCTCTTGAGCCAAATTGAAAGGCAAAAGCACCAGTTGCATTCCCATAGAAGGCACTATGGCACTCGAAAAAGATGCTGCTTGCTTCTAAACCATTGGCTTCTCAGCAAAGACTGTGGAGGACTGCTGATCTGAATAATGCTGCACCTGGCCAAGTGATTTAGCAGAAACCCAACCAAGGGGGCTAGAGAAGCTTTGTTTGCTTTGTTCCGAGGGAGCCTGCTTGGAAAGCCAAGGTTGGATTAGCTCCGGCTAAATCCTTGGGCATTTTGCCAGAGCAACTCTAACACCAATAAGGAGGAAAATCTACTAACTCTCCAAGATTTCAGGGCTGGCTTTAGTTATTCATTTTTTCTATGCTCTTCATATAGTAGAGAGCAAATGCTAAATATCAAACCACCACCCTTTCC
Organism: Erythrolamprus reginae; assembly: GCF_031021105.1. Lineage (NCBI taxonomy): Eukaryota > Metazoa > Chordata > Lepidosauria > Squamata > Dipsadidae > Erythrolamprus > Erythrolamprus reginae. The sequence goes on from NC_091950.1 coordinate 128,318,783, forward strand.
CTTTAGGCCATACCTGAAAGACTGAAAAAAATATAGGGATACAAATACAGTAGAGATCCATAAACATTGTGTGGTTATCTGTATAACTCTGTGCCAGTTCTCTGGCTTGATTTCTTATTCTGAAGCCTCATTTTCTTTCTCTTTCTCCAAATAGGAAACCGTTCTGTATTGCCCCAAGTTTTACGTATTGGAAGTTTTTTGAAATGTAGATAAAATATTTATAAACATTCCATAACAGTCAGAGAAACTAATAACCTCTTTTCACTGTATTAAGCTTTATACCTTATATACAATAGCAGAAGTAATTACCAAAATTACAGACTGATCATAGCTCTTGTTTGTTTTTGTCTTTATATTTTATCTTGTATGAGGCTAAACAAAAACCATCACTGCTTCATACATACAGAACATAGCCAATGGGATATTTCTGCCGGCTGAAGGTAGTGAGGGAAAAGGGGATTTTTTAGCCCCTTCTTTCTGAAATCCTTGTATTATCTAAAATCTGCCCCAGAGGAAGGGTGAAGGGGAGAGTTCTGCATAAGTCTGCATACCACACTAAATTAAAATCTGCTTGGCTAGTTTGTGGTTCCATAAAATTAATTCTGTAAATTATGTTTAGTTCATGTTGTGTGCACAAATCTTTTGGCATAGTGTGGGAGGTAGAACAGGATTTGCTGGGGGCAGGGGGAGTGACAGAAATTACCTTATTGCTTTTCTATTTGCAAAATTCTTCATAGGATAAAATTCCTTCCTGCAAATGGATGAATATTCATTGATGGAACAGAAACTCAAACTCCAAGAAGATGTACTTTATCGTTCCTACAGGAAGCAGGCGAAAAGGAGAGCCTAAAAATCTATTCACTGGAACAAAATAGATATCAGGAATAGAACAAGGCTCTTGGTTGCTATTCTATATCTAATGTCCCCTGTAGGTCAATAGGATAAAAGGTGCAAAATGCAGATACTTTTGAGTGACATCTTTAATAAAATATATGAATCATATATTGGATTGCAACATTTTGTGTTGCTGGTTTATTGCAGCACTTCAAATACACATAGAAAAAAATCCCACCTTTGTTTTGTTATTTATTTTGCAATTGCATTTATGTGATACTTATCCCGTTTTTAAAACTCATTTACTCTTGCATGAAATTGAGACTAAAAGGAAAATACAATTCCTGTCCTATATTTTATTAAGAAATCTAACAGCTTAAAATTACAACAGTGAGCATTATATTTTTAAAAATAGACTGAAAATTTTAACAGTTCTCCTTTGATTTCTTATAAAATATAATGCCCTGAAATAATTCCCATTTACATTTCTGAAAAGTTTGTACACTAAAGTAAAATGTATGTACTGTACACTGGAAGAATAGATAAATTCTAATATATTTAAAATTCCATGTAAGGAGGATTAGAAGATGCTTTGCTATCTGGAAAAAAAGATAATGAAATGAGAAAAGCTATGAGGTCTATATTTTGGTGCACAGAGGAAGCCAAGTGACTATATTGCCACAGGAAGTGGTTTTGGGGGAACTCTTTGGGGTACCAGAGCACAATAGATTTGAGTTATAGAACCCAACTTGGGAATTCTGCTGCACAAGTCCCACTGAAATGGACCAGATTTGCTCAGAAGCACATTTGGGGCTGACTGTTTTCTTTTTAGTAGGTCAAATTCTTTTGTTGGCCATGGATTCCACCGTTATAAATTCTGGACTTTTTCCCCCCAGTAGTGATGATGATGGCTTTTATTTTGTATGTTTTAAAAGGCAATTAGACAAATAAGAAGAAATCAATACACTTTTCTGAATGCTTGAAAGTTATAAATTGGGTGAATGACAAAGAATGGATCTCCTTGTGGGCTTCCCAGTCGTTGGAAACAAGCTGCAGCATCAGACAGACTATTGCATAAACATCATATAGTGATACATATAAATAATAAACAGTCACCCTCTGATCCTGAATGTGTTTCCACACTAATTCATAAAACCAGAGATTGCTTTGGTAACAGACATTTGCAGTGATGACCTGGCTATTTTGGTGAATTTATATTGAAATGCAGCAGGAACAGATGGTCAAATCTGCTACAGTTTGGGATTTTAGTTAAGTGCAATAATATTATCCAGTTATGATGTCCCGCTTTTTGAATCTGTAGAGTTTAGTTGTGTAAAGTTATATGGAACAAAAAAACCCTGAGAAATTATCCCCGTTTCCTCCTACCTCCAATATATGAAACAAATACAATTGCTATTAGATCATCGATACTTAAAAGGCTTAAATTATCTACGATTTTGTTTTCTAATTTTTAGGACAGGAGTTATTGCAAAAGGGAATAGGCTGAGTTCCGCCTTGCACATTTCAATATTCATTTCCATACAAGGGAAAAGTTCAATATTTTATTCTGTGCAAAAGGGCTCCTCCTAAATCTTATACACTCAAACTAAAAATTTCCAATTAGCATTAAATAATATATCATTAGATTGTCCTATATTCACCTGTCTTGAGAAAAATGGAAATATTACAGGCATACATAGCAACAAAAAAAAAGAATACAAATGTAATCTCAGTGGCATCAGTGTGACTCATTAGAACACTAACATTTCCAAATAAAAGTCATAATAATATCTGGCTTTTAAAGAACTACATTTTATAAAACATTTAGATACAGCATCTGTAGCTCTGTACTTATGATTGTACACTTACTATTTAATACTATTCAGGTTGCCAAGCTGTCTTTGGGCATGGAATTTTATGACTTTTCTCTCCATACAGCAATTTAATTTTCATGAATAAATGACAATGCTACCAAAATATAGGCTTTAAAGCCTTCTATATCTCAAGTTCCATACTTGTTCTTGAGTAATATTTAATTTAATTTAATTTAATTTATTCGACTTCTATGCTGCCCAATCCTTGTAGGACTCCGTAATCTGTAATGAACAGAAGTATCAAGTTAGGATTTCTGTCATTAAGAGGACACATCTGTCCCTAATGGAAGGCTGATAGATGAAGGATAATCAATGGGACAGAATATACATCTCTTGTGACAATATCTGGGCCACAAACTTCCAAACAGAAGATTAGAGGCTTTAAAGTTTTAGAATGGTTTCTGTCCTTGTTTTGTTATTGCCATCTATATTTTTGCAGCCTAGATAGAGTTGCCATCCCAACTTTTTTCACACTTGCAGCTTCTGAATAGTATAGTTTCAAATTCTTATGCACTAAAATGTGAAGCTATGGATTTGAGACTACTTTTATGTGACAGAGAAAAATTATCCTCATGGAAACTACAAACAAAACTTACATATACATATTTGTGGAACTCAGCATCAGTTCATTCATACAGTTCTGATTGTTCCCCTATCCTGGGTTTAGAAAACCTTCGTCCTTCTCCAGTTTTCTTTGATTTTTGATTCCCAACAGGAGTATATATGCTCATAGAAAGATTAGTTAGTGCTTGGTGATTCACAGTTGAGTATGAGAACCAATTTATGCTTGAGATGAAGAGAGGCAATATGAACATCCCTTCTATGATACTGATGCTACCTGGCCATTCAATTTAAATGTCATTTCCCAAAGGAGCTAGAACCCTGATTTAAACAGAAAATAAATAACAAATGAGATTTCCAGAGAGCTAAATTCCAGCATCTGCTCTGCATAAGAACGTGGATATAGCTCTTGTTGTTATCCTGCATATGGGTTTTCTGCCCCCACAAAAGAGCGAACTGTATTAACAGAACAGGATTTGCATAAAATATAAGACATGCTTGCTTCCCATTTGTTTTACAGCTTGGATATAAAGAAACAACTTCTAACAGATGAGTGCAGAGCCATTTCCACATTCAGCAAGTAGGACTTCTTTGCAATAACCAAACAAACTCAAGAGTTTGTATATCTTAGCGTGAACAATATTCACAAATTACTGTTGGACATTATGTATTAGTGTGCCAGGAAAGAAAGAAATGAATGTGCATCTGACTTGGCAGTACATTTTCAAATAAAGTTAAACGCTGATGTGTTTCTCCAAAGCATCACTTTCAAATTCCTAATCAACGAGATCCAGTTATTCTACACCTTATTGCTGTACACTGAGAAAAAGACTAAACCTACTTCAATACACAAAACTGTGTGCTTTGAAAGCTCTTTCTGACAAATATACCCAGGATAGTAATAAATACTACAGAATATAAATTATTTGGCAGCAATATAATTGCTATTTCTAAAAAGTTCCCTATTCAATATTTCAATGTCCCCATTCCATTACAATATTATACAAAAGAAATCTTTCTTTACAAACAAGGCAGTTTTTGATTAAAGCACTGGTTCTTCCTTGAAGAGAGGCAGATTTTTGTTTTAAATGTGGTAGGTTTCACAATATTATGTGGAATAAACAAGGAAAGATGTTGTGTGGGAAGAAAATTATTCAGTGTATACTCTTGTCAGTCCATAGAATAACAATTTATGTACATTCTCTTAGTGCACAAAACTATATCACTATCAGCAGAGTCATAAATAGAATTCAGATCTAACTAGGTTCAAGTATTATTCTTACTGAAGGGTCATAGGATGAAATTAGCCAAGCACACTTGTGGAATTTTCAAACTATTTCAATTGTGTATGACTTCAGAATGATGTTTACAGCATCAGCAGCAACAACAACAGCAGATTATCCTGAGTACATACAAATGATTGTCTTTTTTGCTAATATCAGGACCAATGACAGGTAGTCCTTGGCTTACAACCATTTGTTTAGTGTCTGCTTGAAGTAACAGCAGCACTGAAAAAAGTGACTTATGACCAGTTTTCCACTTATTGCCAACTGCACCATCCTCATAGTCATGTGATCCAAGCTGATCACAGAAACATAGAAGATTGACGGTAGAAAAAGACCTCATGGTCCATCTAGTCTGCCCTTATACTATTTTCCTGTATTTTATCTTAGGATGGATATATATTTATCCCATGCATGTTTAAATTCAGTTACTGTGGATTTACCACCCATGTCTGCTGGAAGTTTGTTCCAAGCATCTACTACTCTTTCAGTAAAATAATATTTTCTCATGTTGCTTTTGATCTTTCCACCAACTAACCTCAGATTGTGTCCCCTTGTTCTTGTTCCCTCCTGGGCCTTATTTAACCCTTTAACAAATTTAAATGTTTTGATCATGTCCCCCCATTTCCTTCTGTCCTCCAGACTATACAGAATGAGTTCATAAAGTCTTTCCTGATACGTTTTATGCTTAAGACCTTCCACCATTCTTGTAGCCCATCTTTGGACCCATTCAATTTTATCAATATCTTTTTTATAGGTGAGGTCCCCAGAACTGAACACAGTACTGTATTCCAAATCTGGTCTCACCAGCGCTCTATACAGCGGGATCACAATCTCCCTCTTCCTGCTTGTTATACCTCTAGCTATGCAGCCAAGCATCCTACTTGGGATTCCATGGGATCATGGGATCACATCGGTGACTATGCCAGCTGGCTTCTGACAAGCAAATTCAATGGGCAAATTGGATTTGCTTAATGATCGCAGGCTTCCCTTTAAGAACTGCAATGACTATTCACTTATCAACTATGGCAACGTGTTGTAAAAATTAAGCATGATAACAACTATCTTCCTAAGCAAATTCTGGTCCCAATTGTAGTCATAAGTCGAGGACTACCTGTAGTCTTTTAATATTGCGGATTGATTGTAACAGAATTATTTATGCACACACACACACACACACACACACACACACAAGAAATTAGAGCTCATGAACGCATCACATGAATAAAGAATAATAACACAGTGTGGGTTTTAAGGTTTGGTAGTTATCTGCATTATTCTCTTTGGAACAACAGAAAAGAAAAAGATAGTAAAATTAGCTTAGAAGTAATGTGTCAGGTTTGTATGGCTGATTCTGAGCTTAAATTTATCCCCAAGCCCCATCAAGATTCATAATGCTGAGTGTCAATTTCATGAAAGGAAACAAGTCTCTGCGGCATCAGGAACCATCCTCTTGCTGTGCTTTTGGAACTGTTAGCTGTTCATAGGTTGGGAGAGTGCTGCTGGAAAGCAGGCCAGAGCGGACATCATTCCTGGGAGATGCTTTGGTGCTGCCTTGGTTTCCTTGCTGGCTGGAAAGCAGGCGGTGCAGCAAATCCGTGATGAGATTCAGCTTCTGGTCTATCTGGACTACCTGTGAAGACCAACAAAGCAACACTCAGCATTTAGGTGAAATTCAATGGTGAAAAAGCAAGTACATTTAGGCAAGAAGAGGAAAATGCACAAGTACGGTACAGTATATGTGGTACCTTGCTCAACAGTAGTAACTGGGAGAGGGATCTTGGAGTCCTAGTGGACAACCACTTAAATATGAGCCAGCATTGTGCAACAGCTGCCAAAAAAGCTAACACAGTTCTAGGATGCATTAACACATGGATCAACAAAGATGGCACTGGAGCCGTCACACGCAAATAGCACAACTGGTGTACTGGTAAGAACCTACATCTGCTCCTTACGTGACGTTAGAGCCCACAACAGCAGAAAGCAAAGGCAAAAATACTAGTTTTATAGTGAGAGGCGAGGTGAATCCCAGAATTTTGACAATCAGTTTTAAATCTGGATTGGAATACCTTTAGTTAAAAAAAACCCATATCTCTCTTTTGTAAATGATGTCATGAGAACAAGGGGATCTCAGCTATTAAAAAATAAATAAAAGCAAAAGAACCCCCCACCCCAAAAGCCACACTGTCATCTGGAAGACTTCTTAGACTTGATGCTTTGTTGCTCTTCTTGAGAGTGTGCCCATTTCAAAATGAGGAGCTCCATGCCTGGAGCACATAGCTGAAATACCAGAACAAAAGCTGGCATGAGGGGGAAGCTGACCTCTAACTATCTACATACAATATCAAAACAAATGACGGTAATTGGGAAATGAAAGAGACAGAGGGAGAGGGAGAGAGAGAGACTGCTGGGAAGGCTGATGTTTTGGGGATCCCAGCAAGAAGAGATTTGTGGAACTTGAGCCACTCAATAGCGGCATGGGTAATATCTTTAGCCCTTGGTGCCCTGCTTTGTTCTTCTAGCATAAGAGAGCATGGGAGAATAAGCAGCACCAAGGCTTACTTGGCATGAGACAGCCTACCCCTACATTTCACTTAACTGTGCGAGCTGGCACTGTGGTTAGAGGAGGGCAGAATAAAAAGGCCTTGCTCATTCTTTTCCCACTTACAGTGGAAAGGATGCCTTTTGTCTCAAAATGGCTGTGGTGGGCAACACAGAATAACGGAATCTAATGTTCTCATGCTCGGATTTAGCTTCTACTTGATTCCAGGGATAATAGGAACCTTAAATGAAAAGGAGGCAGCACACTGAGAGGCTAAAAAATGACGCCAATTTGACAAAAATAAAAATAAATGTCTGAAATGATTAAATAAACGAGGTATAGGGGATCAGGGGGAAAAACGCCATCTGATTTTCAACATAACCCCAATGGCGTAAGATCACCTTGTGGCGTTTTCTCCCATGTAAACTAGTCAAATACACACACAGGCAAACTTTTCCCCAGCTCCAAATTGAGGATGCATAAAAACAGAGAAACCTGTCAGTTACTACTCTGCTGGTAGGAAGTGGCTAACCGCCCCCTCCCCCCAACTCTTTGTGACCTGCTAGAATTAATGAGGGAAAGATAATGTTCTTGACCTTTCAATCAATGATTGGGTTTAAATATGGTTCTCTCCGCTAAAAAAAATTAGTAGCTGATCACAGAGCCAGATTATAGGCCTTACTCTAGGAATGAGTACCCCAACCTTCTTCTCCCTGCTGACCTCTGACCCATGATAGGTGCTGAAGCCAGCCATAAACCAGTTACACAGAAACAAATCTCTCCATGTCTGGTTATCGTCCAAGCATCATTCTGGACAGTAAAAGATAATAAGTCTGAGCAAAATGTCAACAAACCTGGAGAATTTCAAGTGCAGTTCAAATGTTTTTCAACCAAAAGAGAATACTGTTTTTGTCAAATAATTTGGACATTTGCAGGGAAGCAGATGAAGAAACCACAAAAATACAAGGTGCTGGAGGATACATTGCAGCTGGCTTTTTCTCCCTTACAATGCAAAGCAAAGATTGCAATCCCCAAGCCACTTAATTCCAAAATAAGTGGTGAGAGCGTTGTAAATCAAAATATCTGTGAGAGATTGTGTTGGCTATTTGTTACACAGACATTATCGCCTACAATCAACGTGAATTTATTTGCTTGGTGGGAAAAGCATTGCAAGGGGAATCCAAGTCAGGGCATAGTAGATACTTTTCTAAAAACAAGAAACACCACTGTAATTGCTTAGGAAACTGGAGCAATCAAATCTGGTCTACAAAAATCCAGATAGCAATTAGAGAACTAGAGAACTGGGTCCCACAGAGTTGGCCTTCTCCGGGTCCCGTTGGGCGGGACCCAGGGGAAGAGCCTTCTCTGTGGCGGCCCTGGCCCTCTGGAACCAACTCCCCCCAGAGATTAGAATTGCCCCCACCCTCCTCGCCTTTCGTAAGCTCCTTAAAACCCACCTCTGCCATCAGGCATGGGGGAACTGAGATATTCTTTCCCCCTAGGCCTCTGCAATTTATGCATGGTATGTTTGTATGTATGTTTGGTTTTATAAATAAGGGTTGTTTTTTTTTTAGTATTGGATTGTTACATGCTGTTTTTTGTCACTGTTGTTAGCCTCCCCGAGTCCACGGAGAGGAGCGGCATACAAATCCACTAACTAACTAACTAACTAACTAACTAACTAACTAACTAACTAACTAACTAACTAACTAACTAAATTTTTTTTAAAAAAGAGCTATTAGCTACCCCTCAATAATCACACATACCTCTGCAGCCCAGGTGGTGCAGTGGCTGGAGTGCAGTATTGCAAGGTACTTCTGCCGATCACCGTCTGCCAGCAGTTTGGCAGATCGAATCTCAGTAGGCTCATGGTTGACTCAGCCTTCCATCCTTCCAAGGTCAGTAAAACGTGGACCCAGATTGTTGGGGGTAATATATGCTGACTCTCTGTAAACCGCTTAGAGAGGGCTGTAAAGCACTGTGAAGCAGCATATAAGTCTAAATGCTATTGCTGTCTGATAATGGAGTACTTTTTGGACAGCATAGAATAGGATAAACAAGCTTTCAGAGCTCTTATTATATTTTATTTTATTCTTGCAATTTATACACCACCTTTCCTTCAGATGCCCAGGATAGTGTATATAACAGTGTTGGGGAACCTTTTTGGGTTTGCATGCCAAAAGGGGGGGGGGGAGAATGGGGAGGGTTGTGCATGTGTGTGCCCACACCCATACTTCCATGCGGCCCCCTGCTTATTCGCAGGTGACCTCCGCAACCCCGCACACAACGGCACTCCCATTTTTCCCTCTCTCCAGGCTTTAGAGTATTTATAGGAGCCTGGGGGGGGGACAAAAATGGCCTACCCACCCTTCAGAGGCACCCAGAGGCAGAAAATGGTCCAATTGCCAACTTCTGGTTGAACCAAAAGATCCATTTTTTGCTCTCCCCAAGTACCAGAACCTTTTTAGGAGTCTGGGGAGGGTACAAAGGGCCTGTCCCATCCCCCCCAGAGGTCTTCCATAGTCTGGAAACATTCCGTTTGCCAACTTCTGGTTAAACCAGTAGTTCTGCTTTTTTCTTTCCTCAGGCTTCAGAGTCTTTCTAGGAGTCTGGGGAAGGTGAAAACAGCCTCCCTCCCTGCCCTCCTTTGACTGACCTCACAAGGATGGAAGGTGAAATCGGAGAAACTCAAATGGCCAAACTGCTGGCAGCCAGCAGACGTAGCCTGCAGGACTGCCTTCTAACCGCTGTGCTACCGCAGCTCAAAGATAACGCACCTTTGGTTCAGGAACTCAAGGCACATGCATAGCACTTCAACCTCCCATATTTGTTCAACAACAATCCTGTGAGGTAGGCTGGGCTGAAGTGAGCTGATGTGGCTGCAGATGGAATAGAAACGATCTCTCTGGTTTCAGTCAAATACAATAGCTATTTCACCCTAGTCCTGGCCCATCCTGTTTCATTTTTTAACTGCTTCCTAATCTGAAATAAGAGAGACCAGCCTCTCCTTCAACTACTGGAGATCAGGTAGACCTTAGAAAGTCACACATGACCCTATTTTTAAACTGCCCATGACTAGTGTTGGGTGAACCGAACTTGCAAAGTTCGGGCTCGTGCCGAACTTTGCAATGTTCGGAATGCCGAACTCGAACCCGAACGTTTTTAAAAGTTCGGGTTCGGGTTTGGCATTCGCTCAAACACTGCAAAATGCCGCCACCCGTGAGGAGAGTGGGGAACCCCATTGTGGGGTTCTGCAAGCAAAAGCAGCGCTGCAAGCAAAAGGAGGTGGGAAATCCCAGGAAGGGGTTCCAGGGGTGGGGCTTTGACGTCACGGAGACTACTTCCTGGCTGACCGAAACGGGGAGGAAGGAGTCTCCATGATTTCAAAGCCCCGCCCCTGGAATCCCATCATGGAATTCCCCACCTCCTTTTGCTTGCAGCACCGCTGCAGCATCCTTTTCTGTAAAAATAAAAGGAAGCAAAAGGAGGTGGGGAATTCCCCACCACCTTGTTTATTTTTTATAGAAAAGGACGCCGCAGTGGCTTGCTGCTGCTCGGGTTCGGGTTCAGGTTCGGCGAACTCACCCGAACTTCACGGCAAAGTTTGGGTGAGTTCGCCGAACCCGAACTTCGTTGGGTTTGCCCAACACTACCCATGACAGCTTCCAGCCACAACTCAATGACAGCAACACTGATGCCTGGTGGTAGGACAGTGCCCTGAAAATTCAAGATACCCCTCAAAGTGAAAGAAAATATGCTCTCTGCGATATTGAAGAAACTTCCAAAACTGTAAATTTTTTAGTTGCTTTGAGTTGCAAGGCTTATTGCAGTGATGGCGAAAGTCCCCTATCGCGCATGTGTGAGTGCCCACACCCACAATTCAATGCCTGGGGAGGGCAAAACAGCTGCACCCACTCCCCAGAGGCCCTCTGGAGGCCAGAAACGGCCTGTTTCCCAACTTCTGGTGGGCCCAGTAGGCTCGTATTTTGCCCTTCCCAGGCTCTATAAGCTTCCTTGGAGCCGGGGGAGGATAAAACACCCTCCCCCATCACCCCAGAGGGTCTCTGGAAGCAAAACATGCCCTCCCAGAGCCTCTGTGTGAGCCAAAAATCAGCTGGCTGGCCCGCACACATGCATGTTGGAGCTGAGCTAGGGCAATGGCTCACGTGCCATAGATATGGCTCCATGTGCCACCTGTGGCACTCATGCCATAGGTTCGCCATCACTGGTTTATTGTCTGGGATGAGAGCCCCATGGTTAGGAGGTCTAACCCTCAGACTAAACGTTTCCTGACCTATGTGGGAGGAAAGAGGCCTTGGAGAAAAAAATAACCATTCAATTTCTTTTCTTCAATACCTTTGCCACAATTTATATTTGTTCCACAGATTCATTGAATGAACTTACATTGTTAGAAAACAATAATAAATGGAATGCACCAAATTTTAAGAACACAATAGTGCTACAGAAAGCAAAATGGTGCTTACATTAAATTAATTCCTGATAGCTTGAAATTGAATATGCATTTAACATGGAACCAAGACCCACTGAAGTCAGTAAGACTTACTTTTGAACAAATATGCATAGGATATTTTGTAGTGTGTCTTAGGTTCACTGTACCCTACATTCTGCAATGAATAACGTTTTCAAACAGATTTACTTGATTATAAAATTAGCTGCAGTGCCAGCAGTGTAATAAAAGCAAGGCAGGCAGAAAAAAAAATGCTGACTCCAGTGAAATCTCAGCTCCTCTGGACAGCCCTGAACCCTTCAGTTAAAGAGCAAGCTGTACTAATAAGATATAAAAATAATTCAGGCTAATTTGCCTCTTTCATACAAATGAGGAGGAAAGTGATTCTTGGCTGGTGCATTAGTCATCCCAAAGGAGACTCACATTTTATGCAGTCGGATTCACTAGAATTGTAAAATTCATTATTTTATTTTTGTTGCACAGCAGACTTTTATAGTATTTTAAATTGAAATACTTTTTCTGCTGAAAAGGGGAACTTTTCTGCAACTCCTTTCAGGTAGCAAATCAAATTTTGCTGTGAGACAGAGATGATTATACAAGGTTTTCGGGGTGGGCTCCATTTAATATTAATCAAATTAATCAAATTAAATAATAATATTAATCAAATCTGTATGCCGCCCCTCTCTGTAGACTCGGGGCTCAGCCTTCGCTGAGCATTGCAACGTTTTGCGTGCGTGCGTGCGCCCACTCGCACAAACATGCATGGTCCCTCGTGCAATTTGGTTTCTGCACATGGTCAGTAGCTGAAATCAACCCAAAATACAGCTGAGGAGCTGATCAAAGGCAAAGGAATAAAGTTTAAACCTGGGGGCAGGTGGGAGGGCCCTTTCACAAGCAGCAGAACCAGAAAACTTTCACAACAGTAAAAAAATAATTCAAAAAAGATGGTGGCACCCACGGATCAGCACCAGCTGATCCAGTTCATTGATGTCACCAGCGGGTTGCTACTGATTTGGATGATCCGGTCCAAACCGGGAGGAACCCTATTTCTGAATGTTTTAGTAACAACATGACATATAAGAAAATTCATGTTCTAATAACATGAATTGTCCACCTCTTCTCAACTAGTCACATACTTAGTTAAATGTGACTATGTCAAATTATCATTTATAGCTCATAATTTTTATATAAGCTAAAATATTTTTTCCTACTACTATTACTGCAAATCAATGATTGGGGAGAAAAATAAAGCAAAATGTTATCTTATAAAGCCATTATATTTTTCTTGCTTCTCCAAAAAGAAATGGCCTGAATCACAGACATCCATAAGATTCATGTTGATCAGATGTCTTGAACCAGAACATGAGATAGTAGCAGGATGAGGTGGAGAAGAAACTTAATTCATACGTTCTGCTTCAAAATGCCTTACTGGAAATGCAAAGCCACTCTTTGGTGCAATTCACCAAAGGGGTAAAAAGGTAGGAGAAAGAATAAACAGATATTAAAAATCTATCACGCTTGGATAGCCTGACTTTAGCTTTAACACAGAGAAAACAATTTGGTTGGAGGCTAGGTAAAGTGGTAAGAAAGAAAAAGAGAGAGAGACAATGTCTCTTTTAATGCATCACAGTATTAAGACCAGGGGTGGGCTACTGCCCGGACAGTGGGGGCATGCAGTGGGGTAGCGAAAATGGAGCTCCACCCCAGAGGACTCAATTTGCACTGAAAGATGTTGAAAGAAAATAATAATAATTATAATAATAATTTATTGGATTTGTAAGCCGCCCCTCTCTGTAGACTCGGGGCGGCTAACAACAATGATAAAAACAGCATGTGACAATCCAATAATAAAACAACTAAAAACCCTTATTATAAAACCAAACATACACACAGACATACCATGCAAAACTTGTAATGGCCTAGGGGGAAGGAATATCTCAACTCCCCCATGCCTGGTGGTATAAATGAGTCTTGAGTAGTTTATGAAAGACAGGGAGGGTGGGGGCAATTCTAATCTCTGGGGGGAGTTGGTTCCAGAGGGCCGGGGCTGCCACAGAGAAGGCCCTTCCCCTGGGGCCCGCCAAACAACATTGTTTAGTTGATGGGACCCGGAGAAGGCCAACTCTGTGGGACCTTATCGATCGCTGGGATTCGTGGGGTAGCAGGTGGTTCCGGAGGTAGTCTGGTCCAAAGCCATGTAGGGCTTTAAAGGTCATGACCAACACTTTGAATTGTGACCGGAAACTGATCGGCAGCCAATGCAAGCCACGGAGTGTTGAGGAAACATGGGCGAAGCTTGGAAGCCCCACGATGTCTCTCGCGGCTGCATTCTGCACGATCAGAAGTTTCCGAACACTTTTCAAAGGTAGCCCCATGTAGAAGCCATGACCATAGTGTGGTAGTAAAATTTTTGATAGCCCTTCACTGATTAAGACATACTAAAAGTTGCTGTGTGGACAAGCAAGAAGTTGGATGAAATAATACAGAACTGTTCCCAGTATGAAACCAAGTCAACTAAGTGCTTAAATCCGCAGACCGGAGAGTTTGCTTTCTGTGCTGTTTTGTATATGACATTCCCCCATCTCAATGGAAACAAGATAATAGTCAAATATGCAAGTTCAACATTTGAATGCGTTGGGCTTACACAGGTCCCAAAGTTACATGCGACGGTGTAGAACATTAACGATGGGTTGCTATCCATAAAGAGTTGCATGGATTCAAGATATATACCGTACTTCCTCCCAGCCAAAGTACAAATTTTGATGCTGGGATCACTAACCTTCCCAAAAGGTCCTTTGTGAGCCAAGAGATGAAGATACACCCATAATTATTCAGTCTGCTATTAAGAAAGAGTTTCTGGAATGTTGGCCACTTGTCTATCATCTGCCAAACATACATTCATACATGCGTTGGTATGTGTGTGTGTGTATACATACACCCACATCCACACTCCTACATCCTCACTTTGGCAGTAATATAACACTGTACAAAATTAATCTCTTGTTTCAAAAAGTCCTCAAGCAATTATAGTGAGCAGTGAAAACTTGTAGATACATCAAGCATTGCTACAAACATATGGGAATTGTCAAGCTAAGACACTGTTCAAGATGTATAGTTTCTGGGCTGAGCAGTTATTAGATACACCCAGTCTAATGGAAAGAAAGAAAGGGAGGAAGGCCAGAGATTATTCTTTAACACTTTCCAGTGAAACATTTATATACAAAAGATGAATTAAGTGTTCTCTAAGGAGAGTAACATAAGAACAAGTGCCTCTTATACTGTTTTTAGCAATCATTTGATTGTGTTGTAGAATAAAATGACTTGCATGATATAGGGATACATGCATGCATACCAGTAGTGGGTTCTAAAAACCATTGTTACCGGTTCACACGCAAGTGCACTTCTGGGCATGTGCAGAAGTATCCTGGATAAGTGGGTGGAGCCTCCTGCAGCTGGCGCTACCGCTTCGCAACCCACTGATGATGGACATGTATTCTCACATTTGCTTTTTTTCATTGACCCAGTGGTTGCATCCTTGTGACTAAAACCTTTGACAGGTAGTTCTCAACTTACAACCATCGTTACAACGTTCGTTCAGTGACCGTTCAAAGTTACGATGATGTTGAAAAAAGTGAACTATGACTGTTTTTTACACTTAGAGTAGACCATTGCAGCTTCCCCATTGTCACGTGATCAAAATAGAATAGAATAGAATTCTTTATTGGCCAAGTGTGATTGGACACGCAAGGAATTTGTCTTGGTGCATATGCTCTCAGTATACATAAAAGAAAAGATAAGTTCGTCAAGAATCATGAGAGGTACAACACTTAATGATAGTCATAGGGCACAAATAAGCAATCAAATCATATTAGGAAACAGTCAATATAAATTGTAAGGATACAAGCAACAAAGTTACAGTCATTAGTGGAAGGAGGTGGGTGATGGGAATGATGAGAAGATTAATAGTAGTGCAGTCAATAGTTCGACAGTGTTGAGGGAATTATTTGTTCAGCAGAGTGATGGCATTGGGAGAAAAAAAACTGTTCTTGTGTCTAGTTGTCTTGGTGTGCAGTGCTCTATAGAGACATTTTGAGGGTAGGAGTTGAAATAATTTATGTCCAGAATGTGAGGCATTCGGAAATATTTTCACAGCCCTCTTTTTGACTCATGCAGTATACAGGTCCTCAATGGAAGGCAGGTTGGTAACAACTGTTTGTTCTTGCAGTTCTGATTATCTTCCAAAGTCTGTGTCAGTCTTGTTGGGTTGCAGAACCAAACCAGACTGTTATAGAGGTGCAGATGACAGACTTAATAATTCCTCTGTAGAACTGAATCAGTAGCTCTTTTGACAGTTTGAGCTTCCTGAGTTGGCACAGAAAGAACATTCTTTCTTGTGCTTTTTTTGATAACGTTTCTGATGTTAGGTGACCATTTTAGATCTTGCAATATGGTACAACCTAGAAATTTGAAGGTCCCTACATTGCAACCATTATAAACGCATGCCAGTTGCCACAAAATTTGGACATGTGGCAAATGGCATGAATTTATGATGGTTACAATGTCCTGGGGTCATGCAATCAGTTTTTGCAAGCCTCTGACAAGCAAAGACAATGGGGAAGCTGATTCACTTAAAAACTATGTTACTATTGTAACTTGACAACTGCAGTGATTCACTTAACAATTATCACAAGAAAAGTCATAAAACAGGGCAAAACTGTCTTGCACAGCAATGGAAATTTGGGCTCAATTGTGGTTAAGGACTGCCTATATTGTGGTCTTAAGTTAAGGACTACCTGCATTAGGGAACAAGAATCCAACTCAATCCTTTCTTATGTCCTGAACTTTTATGAGTCTGTTCGGTGTATTTGGTTTTTAAGTTCATCTGCTGGGATCCTGTGCATAATTTCATGGAGTTTGACAACTGCATTGTCAGCTCAAACTCCTTATGGCAGTGATGGTGAACCTTTTTTTCCTTGAGTGCTGAAAGCGTGTGAGTGCGCACTATCGCATATGCGCGAGTGCCCATATCCATAATTCAATGCCTGGGGAGAGTGAAAAATGGCTGCCACAGAGGCCCTCTGGAGGCCAGAAATGGCTTGTTTCCCAACTTCTGGTGGGCCCAGTAGGCCAATTTTTCACTCTCCCCAGGTTTCAGAAGCTTTCCTGGAGCCTGGGGAGGGAAAAACACATCCCCCCCAGAAGCCCCCTGGAAGCTGAAAATACCCTCCCAGAGCCTCCATGCAAGCCAAAAATCAGCTGGCTGGCCAGCACATGCGCAGTGGAGCTGAGCTAGGGCAATGGCTTGTGTGTCAGCAAATATGGCTCTGTGTGCTGCCTGTGGCCATAGGTTTGCCACCACTGACTTTTTGGGCTTGACGTATCAAAAATTCAGAAAATGCCTTAACTTGATTCCACTAGCCTATCACCTCTGCCCCAAACCAATGAGAAACAATTCTTTTACACATTCATAGTCAAAATGAAGCTGTTCTGGTTGCAATTCTGGCTGCCTCCACAGTTTTTCACAAATAGTGTAAAGTCACGCCCTGTTCTTGTGAGATTTTTAGAGGCTCTGGACCCTGCACAGGAGCATGGGACTTATTATTATTATTATTATTATTATTATTATTATTATTATTATTATTATTATTTATTAGATTTGTATGCCGCCCCTCTCCGCAGACTCGGGGCAGCTCACACCAGTGATAAAAACAATACATAATGACAAATCTAATAATTAGAATCTAAAATAACAATAGTACATTTAAAAAGTTTAAAAAGCAAGGAACCCCAATATAAAAACATGCATACAGTCATATCATGCACAAAAACTACATAGGCAGAGGGAGATGTCTGAGTTCCCCCACGCTTGACGACAGAGGTGGGTTTTAAGGAGTTTACAAAAGGCAAGGAGGGTGGGGGCAGTTCTAATCTCTGGAGGGAGCTGATTCCAGAGGGTCGGAGCTGCCACAGAGAAGGCTCTTCCCCTGGGTCCTGCCAGACAACATTGTTTAGTCGACGGGACCTGGAGAAGACCAACTCTGTGAGACCTAACCGGCCGCTGGGATTCTCTCATGGAACTTCTGGACACTGCGGTGAGATCTCACTTCATTCCTGCACGGCCTCCATAGCCTCCCCAAAACCACACAAATCCACACTCTGTTCTCGCATGATTTTTAGGCGCCTCTAGAGGCCACATGACAGCATGGCCCTTGCACACAGCTTCCAGGTCTTCCAGAAGATGCACAACAGCACATCACAGCTATGGATCCTAGGTGCCAGCTAGGTGCAGATGGCGGGGGTGACTCTCCCCTTCTCTTCCTACTTGGGAACAAAATAAATTCCTTAGCTGCACTTATTCAGCAGCTACCGCCTCTTTTTTAAAGGCGCCGCAAGTTGTTTCGCTGGGAAATGGCAAAGTCCCCATAGCTTTCATTTCCCATTGCAAACTCAGTGCAGCGGACTTTTTAGGGTTAAAAAAGGGAAAGAAAAGAAAAGCAGAATGACTCCACAAAGAATAAAAGAACTTACTGAACACGCACTCCCCTCTCGCCACACACTGAAAAACTTTGGTCCGCTTCCAACGCGAACTGCTCTGCTTCTTGAATCCTTGGCTTTCATTCCGGTATGATACTAAAGCTATAACTAATAACCCCCTGCCTGTGCCTGCTGATAATTTCACCGGCTGAGTAGCTATTCTGGTTCATCGTAGTATGTCCTGAAGATGTCAAGACAATTTTTTTTTTAATTAAAAAAGGCTCAAAGATAAAACGTTCACAGGTCTCTGGCGGTGACGAATACTCCTCCTCCCTCCCCCACTCCCACCCGACACATTTAACAACCTTGCTGCTGCAGGCAGATGTTTTCTAGGATAGTTATATTCTTAGATGCTGGCTAAGACAATGGCTCCCTCTATCCCCTTCCTCTGCGTCTCACACATACATTTATTAATTCAAACCAGATTTGGGATTGTTCCCATCTTCTAAAGCAAACATGCCATGTATCACGTTGGGCGAGTTCAGTCCCTGCGTATGTTGCACTTCACGTCTCACTATTCCCAGGCAAGAAGGTTGCTTTTTAAAGTGTAGAAAAGAAAAATGCTTGCTTTGTTTCCTTTTCCACCCTCCCCCCCTTTTTTGAACTATTTTCACTTTCTGAGTGACTCGAGCCTCCTTTTACCATTTACAACGAGAAACATTTGTAACGTTAATGAATTCTGACTTTGGAATTAATCTTCAGTGGAAACGGAGATGGAATAACCAACTTGCTAAGAATTCATTTTAGAACTCTAAAATCAAAATCAGTGGTGGTTCCCCCCCCCCAAACTTGGCAAACTTTTAATGTGTGGATTTTGACTCTCTTGCTGGCTGGGGAATTCTGGGAGTTGAAATCCACACATCTTGAAGTTTGCCAAGCTTGAAAAACGCTGTTCTGAATCATTCGAGTAGCAGCCTTGGATTGCTAACACCTGCATGTTCATTAGCTGGCACAACTCTTTAAACAATAACATCTGCACACGGGAACGATCCATTGCAAGTCTAAGTTTTATAAGTGGAACGTCACAACCCATGTCATAATAGGGCTTCTGAAAATAATAATAATAATTGTTCTGTCTGGGTCCCCCCAGACGCCAACCCCAACCAAAAAGAGTATCCAGACACACTGGTAAAAAGCAAAGGCAGTTTATATACGTCAAAGCAAACACAGGTAACAAAAACTGTTCTTACAGATAGGAACACTATGAAGCTTCACAGAGGTTTCATGAAGGCCAGGCAATAAAACAGGATTCTTGCTGGCAAAAACAACGCTGGAGATAATAAAACCCACGCCTCCAAGTCTTCCAGACTTCTAGGCCACAAGCCAAGATCAGAGACGTCGAGAATCGAAGCAAGGTC
This sequence comes from Erythrolamprus reginae, assembly GCF_031021105.1. Taxonomy (NCBI): domain Eukaryota; kingdom Metazoa; phylum Chordata; class Lepidosauria; order Squamata; family Dipsadidae; genus Erythrolamprus; species Erythrolamprus reginae. Next base: position 128,338,237 of record NC_091950.1, read on the forward strand.
ACAGGACTCCTAGTTGATCACTCTCCACAAGACTGTAAGGGCGGGCCTGCCTTTTGAACCCTGCTGAGGAGAACCACACCCAAACCCAGCTGTTGCCAATTCAGGGATGGAAATACCTTTCTAATTGGCCCCGTCTTTGAGCTGCACGTCGCTGCCTCATGTCTATTATAGCCTGTGCGTCTTCATCCAATGAATCCAGGCTACTAGCTGGGGAGAGCCCCCCCCCCGGGGGTCTCAGGCTGCTCTCCCTCCTCCTCTTCCTGATGTTCCTCTCCCCAGTCTGCCTGGTCCTCCCCCTCCTGTTCACTGTCCTCCTCCTCTGGGCATGGATCCGGCAGAGATCCAGCCGGTCCCTGAGGAGCCTCAGGCTGAATCACAACAAATAATAATAATAATAATAATAATAATAATAATAATAATAATTTATTAGATTTGTATGCCTCCTCTCTCTGAAGACTCAGGGCGGCTCACAACAATGATAAAAACAATATTATAGTGGCACAAATCTAATATTAAAAGAAATAACTAAAACCCTATCATATTAAAACCAGACAATACATACATACCAAACATAAATTATAAGGAGCCTGGGGGAAAGATGTCTCAAATCCCCCATGCCTGGCGGTATGGGTGGGTCTTGAGTAGTTTACGAAAGACAAGGAGGGTGGGAGCAATTCTAATCTCCGGGGGGAGTTGATTCTAGAGGGCCAGGGCCTCCACAGAGAAGGCTCTTCCCCTGGGGCCCGCCAGACAACATTGTTTTGTTGACGGGACCCGGAGAAGGCCAACTCTGTGGGACCTTATCGGTCGCTGGGATTCATGCGGTAGCAGGCGGTTCCAAAGGTACTCTGGTCTAATGCCATGTAGGGCTTTAAAGGTCATAACCAACACTTTGAATTGTGACCGGAAATTGATCGGCAGCCACAGCAAAGCCCACAGCAAAGCCAGTTTATACATTCATTTGCAAGGCACCAAGTGTTGCTTAATTAACTCCCATGCGTGCATATGTGTAACACTTCGTGTAGGGGGAAATCCGTCCTTGTTAGCCATGTTTTGGAATCGAGGCAGACTCCAGTAAAGGCAGATATACACCTGCATGATTACATATGAGTCGTCCTTGGGTTTCAACCAGAATTGAGCCACTGCTAAACAAGACAGTGGTCGAGTGAATTTTGCCCCATTTTTATGAGCTTGCTTCTGATGGTTATTAAGTGAATCGCTGCAATTGTTAAGTTAGTAATATGGTTGTTAAGTGAGCCCGGCTTCTCCATTGTTTGTCAAAGGGGTTATAAATTTTGATCAGATGACCATGAGAATGCTTCAATGGTCCTGTGGAAAATAGGCGTTGATTGCTTACCTGAACGCCTCTTCTCGTACGGTGAGTGGGTACAGCAGTCACATGGGTTGCTCCTGTCCAATCCGGTGGAACTGAGCCTAGTATTAAAAAAGACTGCTGGATCCGCCCCTTCCCCAGAATTCGCGAATCCGTAGACTAGGCTCAGTAGTGAAGCTCTTTAATGTTCAACTCTCATGTGTTATAAGAAAATAGAATAGAAGGTACAGAAGACCACACATAGGGAGGGAAGTGACTGCTGTACCCACTCACCGTACGAGAAGAGGCGTTCAGGTAAGCAATCAACGCCTATTCTCCGTACTGAAGGAGTGGGTCCAGCAGTCACATGGGACATACCCAAGAGATAGGTCCCTAGGGTGGGAGTACATTGCTATCGTGAAAGATAACGGATTGGAGTACTCTACTGCCGAAGGCAGCGTCCGCTGAAGCGTACGAATCGATTTTGTAGTGCTGCATGAAGGAATTTGATGAGGCCTAAGTGGCTGCTTTGCAGACTTCTTCCAACGGAGCCTGAGTCGCCCAGGCGGCAGATGTGGCAGCGCTTCTGGTGGAATGCGCTGTAATATTCCTTGGAATAGAGAGGGAAGCTGTCTCGTAGGCCTTAGAGATGGTCCCTCTGATCCAACGACCTATTACTGTAGAAGACACTCTGGATCCCAAGGATCTGGAATGGTCGACCATGAAGAGTGCTTCAGACATCCGGATGGATCTTGTGCGTTGGATATAAACCTTTGGCGCTCTAGGGAGATTCAGAGTGTGCCATCTAGTAGCCAGGAGATGCTCTCGTTGGAGACAGAAGGAAGGTAATATGATATCCTGAGATCTGTGAGACCTGGAACTAACCTTTGGTAGAAAGGTGGGGTCCAGACACAGAACCACCTTGTCCAGGTGAAACTGGCAAAGATCCTGTCTGAGAGAAGGGCTGCCAACTCAGATATGCGTCGGGCGGATGTAATCGCCACCAGGAATGCTATCTTAAAGGATAGGTACCTGAGGGACGCAGAGTTCAGGGGTTCGTAAGGTGTCTGAGAAAGAGAGTAGAGAACCCGTGGCAAGACCCAGGTAGGATATCTGTGGATTTTAGAAGGCCTGAGGTGGCCACTCCCCTTAGAAATTCTTGGATTTCTGGGAGGGAGCAGAGGGGCTGCCTGCGAGGCCCCGCCAAGACGGAAGAAATGACAGCCAGGAGTCGGCGGATGGAGCTGGTAGAGAGGCCCTGGTGGAAAACCTTTCCCGAGGAAGGTGATTATCCTGTGGATGGGAAGACACAGGGGAGAAAGACCCTCCTGCGAACACCCTGATGGAATTTGGACCAAGAATGGTCGTAGATCCTTGGTAGACCCTCTTCTAGACTTCAGGATGATTTCCACTGAGTCCGGGTCAAACCCTCGCAGGTCTAAGTCCCTCCGGATAATAGCCAGGCGATGAGTTGGGACCACTCAGGTCCGGATGGAAGGAGGCCCCCTGTCACAACCTATCCTCCGAACTGGGAGTCGCCAGGGGTCCTGGACGGACCGTTGTTGGAGGTCCGCGAATCATGGTCTGCGAGACCCGTGAGGGGCAATCAGAATTACTCGGGCCGTCTCCAGGAGGATTTTGTTGATCACGTCTGGCAGAATTGGAATTGGAGGGAAGGCATACAATAGATCTGGAGGCCAAGGGCTCCTGAGAGCATTGATTGCCTCTGCTCCCGGAGACGGGAACCTGGGGATGAAGCGAGGGATCTGGGCATTGGCTTTGGCCGCCTATAGATCCAACCCTGGATGGCCGAACCTGAGGCAGATTTGGTGGAATAGTGACTGATGGAGATTCCACTCGCCTGGATCTAAGGTCGCTCGCGAGAGCCAGTCCGCTTGGACGTTGAGGCTCCCCGAGATGAGGTCGACTAGAAGCGACTGGAGATTCTTCTCTGCCCAAAGGCCTAACTTCAGGGCCTCCCTCATGAGGGCCTTGGATCTAGAGTCTCCGTGTCTGCCAATATAGCTTTTGGTGACTAGATTGTCGGTGAAAATCAGCACATGCTGGTTGGAGTGTGAGACTGGGATTGTTTTGGAGCTAGAGACACGGCTCTTAATTCTAGCCAATTGGTGGGCCTGGAAGCCTCCTCCGGTGACCAAGTGCCCTGAGCTAAAAGACCCTGGGCGTGGGCTCCCCAGCCCGAGAGGCTGGCATCTGTGGTGACTACAAACTGGTCGGGGCACCGGAAGGAAGATCCCTTGTCTAGGGCTGGATAAGTCCACCACTTGAGGGATCTGCGAACCGTCGGTGGAATGGTGAGGCGACGATTCGAGATACTGTGGCCCGAACTCTGGAATGGTAATAGAAGCCCCTGAAGGACCCTGGCGAGAAGACAGGACCAGGGGACAATACCAAGACATGACACCATTAACCCAAAAGGGAAGATAGGGTGGCAATGGAGGTAGATTGCTGGGGCAGGATGCGAGCAATGAGATCCAAAGGCTGCGTTTTCTCTCAGAGGAGAAGAAAACCTGGGATATCTCAGAATTAATGATAGGCCCCAGATGCAGGATGGAAGAGGATGGATCAAGATGACTCTTGTTAAGGTTTATGGAAAAAAACCATGGTTCTGTAGAACCTACATGGTAGAGGAGAGGTCTGCAGCTACACCAGCTCTGGAATTACTATGAATTAAAAATGTCATTTAAATAACATAAAAAATGAAAGGGAAAGGCTCGGATATGAGCCGCCAAGGATCCCAAAGGTTTAGTGAAAACTCTGGGAGCTGAGGAGAGCCCAAAAGGCATAGCCCTATACTGAAAATGCCTGCTTTGAAGGCTAAGCGCATAAATCTCCTATGGACCTTGGCAATGGGAATATGGAGGTAGACCTCAGTGAGATCTAGAGACACCATAAAGACTCCTCGAAGAAGAGCTGGTAAAATGGAAGATAGGGAGTGTATTTTGAATTTACTAAATTTAATGAAGCGGTTTAATTTCTTTAGGTCCAAGATGGCTCTCCAGCCTCCAGAAGTCTTGGGGACCATAAGGAGGGTGGAATAGAAGCCTAAACCTCTCTGGAGAGAGGGGACCGATTGAATAGCTCTAATGGTCAACAATGAGAAATAGCCTCCTCCATTCGAATACGAGATGGAGAGGAACTGGGAGAGGAACAAGAAATAAAACGGTTAGGAGGAGAAGAAATAAACTCTAACCTTAGGCCCCTTTCCACTGAGTCAATGACCCAGGGGTCCTTACAAGAGCGGTGCCAGGCGGAAGAGAACCAGGCTAGGCGACCGCCCGAAGGCGGGTGAGAAACTTACCATCTGGTTCTTTTGGAAATTCTGGTAGAAGAGGATCCTCTGTGATAGCGGGACCCTCTACCCCTGGAGGTTCTAGTTTGGGATCGAAAGCGAGGGGAATACTGACCTGGGCTCTTGCGAAAAGCGAAGCCTTGAGCCTGCTGACGCCCGGTGCGCCGAAAAGACTGCGGTTTCGGGGCCTTCTTGGTGGTAGGTCCCAAGACCTATTTCTTGTCTGCGTTTTCCGTAAGGAGAGGTTCCAGAAGATCTCCGAAGAGGAGGTTACGTTTCAGTGGACTCATAGCTAACTGCCATTTCTGTCTTGCCCCCGCCTGCCAAGGGCGGAGCCATAGAAGCCTTCTGGCCGTTGTGGAGGCTGCTACTGACCTGGCTGCAAATCTGGAAGATTGGAGAGTAGCCTCTGCTATATATTGGGTAGCTGCGAAGATTTTGTTGAAATCCTGTTGGCCCCGTAAATCATCTGGGGGCAGGTGTAGTTGGGGCTGACGAAGCCCTAAGAGCCTAGCTCTGGAAAAGGAGGATGCCGCAGCAGCACTCTTAATGGCCCATGAGTCTGCAAGAAGACTTCTTTTGAGCATTTGATCAAGTCGTTTGTCCTCTGGCCGGAGGACCTCCTCTGCCTCGCCAGGCATGGCAGCAGTTGAGTGGAGCGTCTTCACTGATTCATCTGGCCTGGGACAAGTTAGGAGTTCCTCATAGGAGGGAGAGAGCTTGTGGAGCTTCTTGTCCTTGGAAGTGGGAGTGAAGCCTATGGTTGGGGGGTCCCACTGATGAAGCAAGGCATCCTTAAACAACTTGGGCCTAGGAATTACCTCATTGACTTCCTGTTCCTCCATGAAGTAAGGAGGATTATCCTCTGGAGGGTCTGTGGAAGGAGTAGCTTGCTTCTCTTGCCCGGCTAGCCCCGTAGATACTCTAGCTTTTAGCAGGAGGGATTTGAAAGCTGCGAAGGGAAAATAGCAGCTGGGGCTGGAATCTTAATCTGAGATTCCTCATCCTCCGACAGACGTTGAAAGGGTCATCATCCTCTTCTGCATCCACGTCCTCATCCTCTTCCTGAGAGGAGTCAGAGGCCTCCATGACTGGGGCTCTGTAGGAAGGAGAAAAACTCACGGGACGGGAGGAGCGAGAGGAAGGATGAGACAGAGGGGGTACATTTAAAGATGAGAGTCTAGCATCAATAGTGTTAGTCAGAATAGTCAAGATAGACTGAAACTCCGGAGGCAAGGAAGAAATATCAGCCGGAAAAGCCTGAGGATCCCTGAGGCCCTGAACAGGTTCTGCTGGGGGAAATCCTCGGTAATAACTGGCTCCTCTGGACCTAAAACCCCATAGGTTAGATAGGGGTGGATTTAGGTTTGGCTCATCCAGGGATAGCCCAGGTACCCAGGAGGGAGGCAGGTTAGAGGCCTCCGGGAGGTAGGGTTGATATGCATTTGGGCCTGCACCTTAAAACGTTAGGCTGATTTATCATTATTTTTTGTAGGGCTAGGTCCCTTCTCTTCTCAGCCCTAGTGGGCTTGGCTAAAGGTTGAGAGCCTGAGAAAGAGGAGGAAGAGGCCCGGGGAAGCTCAGAAGGATTACCAGTAGGCCTCACCTCTTAGGAACCTTTGGTAGTGCCTCTCTTGGGAAGGGAAGCCATAGTCTGAGCAATTACAGAAGACAAGGCTTGAGCCAATAAAAATAGGGGGGAGAAGAATTATTTTGTGGAATTCCCAAGAGGATAGGTGACCCTGCTCCTAGGCTCAGGAGCTGCTGCGCCTTAAGAGGCAATCCTGGACGGTACCAAGAGTTCATGTCCTTAAGTGCAGCGTGGCAGGCCTCGCTAACTTAACTTTAAGAAAAACCAAGGCACACTGGTTGGAGGCCACTTCCGTGGAGAATAGGCCCGAGGGAACTCACAGCGACGACTCCAGGGTCAGGCGGCGGGCTGTAGGCACTAATGGCCGACCCCTTAGGGCAGAACCGAAAGTGCAACTTACTGGGCGTCAGAGCCTTGGCGCCAAAATAACTGCTCCGTTATTTGAAATAGGAGCGACTAAGCCCGGGAGACAAATCAAGTCCCACACCGCGGGAGGTAAATAGCCCTTAATTATTTTTAGTCGAAAGAATAAAGCTTGCTCTCGGCAGGACCTCCAAGGCCGGAATTAACAAAACGGCCGCGGCTGCAGCACGGAGGGAAAAACCGCGAATGGCTGAGCCGCTAACTTCTCCCCCAACTCAAAGCCCTGTAGGGCTGAGAAAGAAACTGCCGGCAAGCTAAGTAATGGAAAAATCTTACTTGCTATTGAAGAGAGATCGAAGGGAAGGTGTTTTTATAGAGAGGAACGAGCATTCACACAACATCCGAGGATGCGAACTGAGCGAATTCTGGGGAAGGGGCGGATCCAGCAGTCTTTTTTAATACTAGGCTCAGTTCCACCGGATTGGACAGGAGCAACCCATGTGACTGCTGGACCCACTCCTTCAGTACGGAGAACAGTTCTAAGTCTCTTTCTTCAGTGCGCTTGTAATTTCAAATGGTCACTAAACAAATGGTTTTAAGTCGAGGGCTACTTGTATCTCAGTCTTACTTTCCCTATGGCAAAACAGAGAGAGGTACAGTGGTACCTCTACTTATGAACTTAATTCGTTCTGTGATAAGGTTCTTAAGAAGAAAAGTTTGTCAGAAGAAGCAATTTTTCCCATAGGAATCAATGTAAAAGTAAATAATGTGTGAGATTGGGGACACCAAAGGGAGGGTGGAGGCCCTGTTTCCTCCCAAGAGATTCCTAGAGAGGCCCACAGAGGCTTCTCCCTGCCTTTTCTGGCCCTGTTTCCTCCCAGGAGATTCCTAGAGAGGCCCCACAGAGGTTTCTCCCTGCCTTTTCCGGTTACATTTTCGGAGGCTCGGGTTTGTAAGTGGAAAATGGTTCTTGAGAAGAGGCAAAAAAATCTTGAACACCCGGTTTTTATCTAGAAAAGTTCATAAGTCAAGGCGTTTGTAGATAGAGGTACCACTGTACCTTCTTATGACCATGCAAATGTACAGTCCGTCAGTCAACAGATAAACTTACCAACTTACTGCCCCACAGGGGAGCACTATTCTGTGTCAATTAAAGGGACGGTGGTAGGCGACTGTTGCTGTTCTTAAGTTTATAATGTCAGACAATTTAAGAAGAAGGACTGACAGATTTCCATTTCTGCATCCCTCCTTTTATCTAGACTTACCTGCTAGCAGAAAAAAACTCTACTGGTTGCTATCCTTAACTGTAAGCTTGGATGATTGTGGAGAATACTGGGGATAGAGCAGTGGTGAAATCCCAATTTTTTTACTACTGGTTCTGTGGGCCTGGCGGGGGAAGGATACTGTCAAATCTCCATTCCTACCCCACCCTTTATTTATTTTTTCATTTGTTTGTTTTGTCAAGTATATATTGGTGGTATACAAAGATATAACAATATGAAGGTCTTGGCATATTCGGGTTCCTTCCCGTGTAAGTTTCAGAGATTTCTGCCGACGTTTCGATGAGGTCCCACTCGTCATCTTCAGGCTGGTGCTTCTGTCCTTGTGCTAGGGCTTCTGTACCAGCCTGAAGATGACGAGTGGGACCTCATCGAAACGTCACCAAAAATCTCTGAAACTTACACGGGAAGAAACCCGAATATGCCAAGACCTTCATACCTATACCCGTGAAAATCTACAAAAACATATAACAATATTTATATACATGATACTAGTAAAAGAGAAACATTAGGACAGGGGAAGGAAGGCATGCTGGTGCACTTATGCATGCCCCTTACTGACCTCTGGGGCCAGTCAGAGGTGGCATTTGCTGGTTCTCTGAACTACTCAAAATTTCCACTATCAGTTCCCCAAACTATTCAAACTTTCCATTACCAGTTCTCCAGGACCTGTCAGAAGATGTTGGATAGCCATTTGTCCAAAATGGTTTAATTTAACTTAATTTAATTTATTACATTTATAAGCCACCCGACTTCTTTCGGACTCTGAGCGGCGAACAAGCAATTTAAGCAATATAAAACAAGCAATACAAGTAGCACAAAACAATATAACAATATAAAATCCTTCAACATTCATTCAATAAACACATTCACTCCTCTGGCCAGAGCTAAATGGGTATAGCTCAACAGCCTCAGTCCTGCCGGCAAAGCCAAGTTTTCAACGCCTTTCAGAAGGCCAGGAGGGTGGGGGCGGTACGAATCTCCAGGGGCAGCTGGTTCCAGAAAGCTGGGGCCACCACAGAGAAGGCCCTCCCCCGCGGTGCCACCAGTCATCACTGTTTGGCCGATGGGACCCGGAGAAGGATTTAGGGTTTCCTGTCTAAGCAGGGGGTTGGACTAGAAGACCTCCAAGATCCCTTCCAACTCTGTTATTCTATTCTGTCCTGTCCTGTCCTATTCTCTTCTAGAACCTGCTGGATTTCACTCCTGGGGTAGAGGCTTGTCTAATGTTCTTGTAAAGGAGGCCACATCGGTTTGTTTTTTAGAACCTGCTTCTGAAAGAGCACCAAACTTATGCCCCTTCCTCAAATACTCTAAGGGCCGTACACTGAGAAACAAGAGGATTCTCCTGTGTCCTGCTGCTGCATGTGACCCAAACATCCAAAAATGATGAGATACATGTTCAGAAACAGTCCGGTTAGCAGTTTACAGGCATAGTGGAGGAATCCTAGAGAGCTTCCTACCCTTTCAGCCAATACTCCCTTACCAGATATGGATGAGCTGTCAATTAGGCACAGAGTGAAATGAAAGGAAGCCATCATCCATGCTGGAAGGGAAATGGGCTGGTTGAGGTGTTCTGACTAGGAGCAGCTTTCTACAATAACTGTGACCTGTTACTTGGCTTTAAAGAACTGCTGTCAATTTCATCCTGGCTTTCATAGATCTCGAACTGCATGAGAATGGGAGCGCTGGCATCATATACTGTAGGTGTGTCTGGCTACAACATAACAAGTAGTTATTATGAATAATAGCATTAGTGCAAGCCATAGCATTATTTAAATTAATTAATTAATTAATTAATTAATTAATGTATTTATTTATTTATTTATTTATTTGGGGCGGCTAACAGCAGTAAAAAAAGACAAATATAACAAATCTAATATAAAAAGTAAATTTAAAAACCCCAATTTAAGAGACCAATCATACAAACAGACATATAATGCATAAATTTTATAAGCCTAGGGGGAAGGGAATATCTCAATGCAGTGCAAGCAATAGCGTTAGTGCAAGCCATAGCATTAGTGCAAGCTGCCCTGAGTCCATCAGGAGAAGGGCAGCCTACAAATCAAACTAATAAATAAATAAATTGGAACTAATAATAAATCCAGTGTTTGTCAACCTTAGCAGCTTGACGATATGCGTACTTCAACTTCCAGGATTCCCCAGCAAGCAATGAAGTCGACGCATCTTCAAGAAGCTAAGTTTGAGAAACGCTGGCTTACACTGTTATCCCCCCCCCACATAATAAAACCAATAAAAAGTACAGCGGTCCGCAATTCTTTGCTGCCAAAAAATTACCATATACACATTTGGAATACAATCAGCAATAAACAGTTCTCAGGTGGCAGTAACTGTGTCTTTTTCATGGTTTAAATCAACTAGAGTTTCAGGTTTGGTTTTTTTAGGATAGGTTTTACAGTCGTCCCCCCAAAAGGTTGCTAAAGACATGTTTTAAACGTACTGTAAGTTTAGCACTCTTCATTTCTGCAGCTCAAGCCAAAATGAACAAGAAGGGCAGTGCGCTAGTGTGGGTTGCTCCTGGTTTGGCCCGGTTCTAAGTTGGCGGCGGAAGACTCCGCCCACCTGCCCAGGATGCTTCTGAGCATGTGCAGAAGTGTCAAGCACATGCGTGAATGGGTAGTAAAAGGTTTTAGAACCCACTACTGCAGTGCACATGCCCACACAAAAGAGAGTGTAAAGATTCCAACCCTGACCTCATCCTTATCAACATCATCAAAGAATCCTCACAGATTATTTGTATGACAAAACATGTTTTGGAAAAATGTGGAAAATATTTTTTTAGGTCTTTGCTTAGGCTGAGACACATGCCCTGGAACAATTCCTATCTCTATTAGCTTCCTTATAAGTTGAATTTAAATTTATGGTAAGTTTAATTGGCTACATTTTATGTTGAAAAACAAAACACCTACTAAATCATGCCTTTCGCTTCAGATTCTTTAATAAATGCTGTCTTCATTAATTTGGCCACAATAGTGTTGACTGAAGTTCTGGCATGTTGTTTTCTGGATTCATAGTTTCCATCTTTTTTTCCCCAAAGTGAATGAGTTTTTTAAAAGATGTTAAAGATATCATTAAGCAACATGGGCAATTGAAGTACAGTATACTGCACTTTCTTGAATCCACAAAGGCCTCACAATGTGGAAATCTTTAGAGGGATATTTTATGGCAGGTTAGTGACTCTGTATGGTGAACATTATATTAATTTGCAGCATGTTAAATTTGCTTGAGTCATCTGGATTCTTTTACTCATCGCTGGTGCTTACAGTAGAAACGTGCTTTCTGCAGCCAAGAGGCTCCATCCAAATAATATAAGATTGCAAAGAGACCATAGTATGTCTACTAGATTTTAGATGTATTATTAGAGTTGGAAGGGACCTTGTAGGTCATTTAGTCCAAGCTCCTGCTCAAGTAGGAGTTCATACACCATTTAAGCCAGGCGGCAGTCTGATCTCCCCTTGAAGGTTGCAAGTGTTGGGGCTCTCACAACCTTCACTGGCAAGCTGTTCCACTGGTTTTTTATTTTATTTATTTATTACATTTGTATGCTGCCCCTCTCCGAAGACTCGGGGCGGCTAACAACAATAAAAAAGACAATGTAAACAAATCTAATATTAAAAATAATCTAAAAAACCCCAATTTAAAAAACCAATCATACAAACAAGCATACCATGTATAAATTGTATAAGCCTAGGAGGAAGGGAAAACTTTCAATTCCCCCATGCCTGACGACAGAGATGGGTTTTAAGGAGCTTTTGAAAGGCAAGGAGGGTGGGGGCACCTCTGATATCTGGGGGGAGCTGGTTCCAGAGGGTCGGGGCCGCCACAGAGAAGACTCTTCTCCTGGGTCCCGCCAAATGACATTGTTTAGTTGACGGGACCTGGAGAAGGCCAGCTCTGTGGGACCTAACCGGTCGCTGGGATTCGTGCGGCAGAAGGCGGTCCCGGAGATATTCTGGTCCGATGCCATGAAGGGCTTTATAGGTCATAACCAACACTAGTTGATGTTCATTCATATGTAATGAGAGTAAATACTGTCATTAATTGACAGATAGGAATTGGGCAGGAGGATCTCAGTCCTCTCCCAGCTATATACCTACAATTTTCATTACTGGTACAAGCGCAGGATTTATGGCATAAACGGGGTAGGAAATATCAAAGCAATGCAGCCTTTTATGACTGGAGCTGTTCCCCCTCTTGTGATTTTATCTTACAAGCTTTCTTTGAAACATTGCTGCTGTTTTGGAGCAGATAATATTTCAAAAGACTATTCACATACTGTATTTCACACTTGAGAGGTAAGAACAGCCCAGGGGATTATATTTTCTAGTAGTGTCCCCACAGTTTGTGAGACACCCAAAAATGCTGTTGGGGCATTGGAAGGAGATTTTTCAAGACCCCTTTCTTCAAAAAGTAAACCTCAAAGACTTATTAATTTTACTACTCCCTTCATAAATAGAATTTTAGCTGATACAGCCTGGTGTTCAGCTTTTAGCATTTAATAGTATGCTGGTTATGGACTTGCTATAAAAATAGCATTGAAATAAATAAAACATCTCACATTTAAGACTTCTGCGCTGCTGTTTCTACTGTGAGAGTCTTTTTTTTACTGTGGCTTCTGCAATCTGCATACATGATTATGTTGAAGGCTTCCAAATTGGGTCCTTTCTCTTACCAATATTGTCATCAGATTAGTGTTTTGTGGGAGACATCAGTTTGGTTTAGTGTTAAAGCAATGTGGGACTGTCCATTCCAGTCCTACATTAACCTATAAAGCCCTACATGTTATCGGGCCAGAATATCTGCGGGACTGCCTTCTGCTGCATGAATTCTAGCGACCGGTAAGGTCCCACAGAGTTGGCTTTCTCCAGGTCCCATCAACTAGACAATGTCGTTTGGCCGGACCTAGGGGAAGAGCCTTCTCTGTGGGGGCCCCGGCCCTCTGGAATCAGCTACCCCCAGAGATTCGTACTGCCCCCCCTCACCTTCCATAAAAGCTTAAAGACCTATTAGTGCCACCAGGCTTGGGGTTATTAGACTCTTGCCCCCTGGCTGACAAATGTATGTTTTGTGGTGTGAATGGGAATAGATGATTTTAAACGTTAGTAGAGTTTTAAAGTTTTTTTCCCTATGTTTTTTCCCCCCAATCTGTATAGTCTGGAGGACAGAAGGAAAAGGGGGGACATGATCGAAACATTTAAATATGTTAAAGGGTTAAATAAGGTTCAGGAGGGAAGTGTTTTTAATAGGAAAGTGAACACAAGAACAAGGGGACACAATCTGAAGTTAGTTGGGGGAAAGATCAAAAGCAACATGAGAAAATATTATTTTACTGAAAGAGTAGTAGATCCTTGGAACAAACTTCCAGAAGACGTGGTTGGTAAATCCACAGTAACTGAATTTAAACATGCCTGGGATAAACATATACCCATTGTAAGATAAAATACAGGAAATAGTATAAGGGCAGACTAGATGGACCATGAGGTCTTTTTCTGCCGTCAGTCTTCTATGTTTCTATGTTTCTAGTGAAATTAATTGGATTTTTAGATTTGTACGTTGTATATTGTTTGCTATGTTGTGAGCCACCCCGAGTCCTCAGAGAGAGGCGGCATACAAATCCAATCAATCAATCAATCAATCAATCAATCAATCAGTCAGTCAGTCAGTCAGTCAGTCACGAAAGCCAGATGGGTGACCTTGGGCCAGTCACTCTTTCTTAGCCCCCTCACATGGTTGTTGTGGGGACAATAGGAGGAAGAAAGTGTGTTGGACGTTAGAGTGAAGGTTCAAGATTGTGGGTTGGTTTCAAAACATTTTGTTATGAGGCAAGATAACATCTACAGTGGAGTTTAGGGGAAGTCAGTATCAGTGTTCTTCCATTTATGGGCTTCAGGTATGGGTGTGTCAATTGTGGGTCTCGGGATGGGTCAGATGTGAGTTATCAGTGGGAGCCTTTTAATGGGTCTTGTGATAGGATGTTACATCCGATCAAGGTCACTGGGAAGTGAACTGCTGTTTGGTGGGGATTGCATGGGTTGGTTAAGGGTTGATGTTGTCTCTGGTTGGCTGGATTTAGATTCTGAAGGGAGTCATAGGCTGGTTGTGTCTACTGATAGAATAGCTTGTGGAGTGCCAGGCTTTATCATATCAATTTATAGAAAAAGTATTTCTTTTTTCTATAAAAAAGTATTATTTATAGAATTTATAGAAAAATGTAGACACTCAAAAGATGCTCCAATTCCATATGGCTCCCCAAAGAAAGTGGCTTAAAATGTATTGAAATCCTTATAATTTGTTTCTGTAACAATAATTTTCAAGACTGTATTTTCAATAGCACTTGTGTTTCCAAAATATCTCAGAAGCAGAATTCCTGTCCCTTTCATGCAGCAAAAGACTAATAATTTACATTATTACAAAACAAACTGCTTTGAAAGGCTAAACATAAAATTCATAACAATGTATGAAACATTTTACATTTCCCTAAACAGTGGAACAAAAAGGCCCTGGTAACTATTTTTGTGTGACAGACATTTCTCCTCTCCTCTCCGAGTCTTTGGAAAGTGGCGGCATACAAATCTAATTAATAATAATAATAATAATAATAATAATAATAATAATAATAATATCGAGTTGCAATGACTCTGGCATAAGCCAGTGAAAGTGGTCCCAGTGGTACTTGGCACGTTGAGCGCAGTACCAAAGGATCTCAGCGGACATTTGAAAACCATCGTAATTGACAAAATCTCCATCTGCCAATTGCAAAAGGCCACTTTACTGGGATCGGCAAACATAATTCGCCGCTACATCACGCAGGCCTAGGTGCTTGGGAAGCACCCGACTGCTGATGAAATACGAAATCCAGCATAGTGATCTCATTTGTTTTGTTGTACTGACAATAATAATAATAATTTCTACAGTCTGTATCTTGAGATGCTTAAAGTTGGCTTTAACTCTTCTAGATTTAGTGGGTTTTACTTCTTCTTTTGGTTGTAGATCTGCTTCACTGTTGCTAATGAGATCATGAGATTCCCCTCTGGTCACAGCCCTCCATGACCACATTGGCTTGGGATACAGGACAATAGGAACCTATCTGCCTAGAGCAGTGATGGCAATATCCTGTTCTCCAACTTTTGGTGGGTCCAGTAGGCTCATGTTTTGTCCTCACCAGGTTCCAAGCGCTCCCCTAGAGCCGGGGGAGGGTATAAATGCTCTCCCCATCCCCCTGGAGGTTCTCTGGAAGCCAAAAGCACCCTCCCAGAGCCTCTGTGCTAGCCAAAAATCAGCTGGCCGCCACATACATGCATGTTGGAGCTGAACTAGGGCAACAGCTCACGTGCCAGCAGATATGGCTCCATGTGCCACCTATGGCACCCGTGCCATAGATTTGCCATCACTGGCCTAGGGCCTTCTGAAGCACTGGTTAGATCTTACACAGGCTGCTTATAAATGAAGCTTCAGCACTTTCTTAATCCTTGTTTTAGTGCTCTTCAGGGAGCACTAGTCCACTAGTGCTCCAAAGAAGGTTGATTCAAGCTAGGAAAAGAGCAGGTTCTTCCAGCTGTGTATGTTACAGGTTCGGCCACCACTTAATACATTACAGATTTTCCTCTGCTTCTGCCAACAAGAGGCCTTGCATGACTATAATTTTCACTCTATTTATTACTCGGGGCGGGCTGCGGGGAAGGGCTTGACTAACTCATTTCTTGTTCCTGGTGCTCTAGGGGTTACTACAGGGTGTTGCCGACTACAAGAGCAACATTGAACCCACTGCTATTAATGCTATTCCCTTGTAGCATGCCTGATTCTGATCAGCCATTCTATTTTGGACATAGGTTCCAAAATGTTCCTACCTTGACGAGTGGTTTTTCCTTTCAAGGAAAAAAAAGAGAAAGAAAGTTCAGTTACCTCTCAAAAAAGAAACCTCTGGGACAACCATGAACTGGATGACTGAGAATCTCTACGTGTTGTTTCAAGCGCTCACATTTCATGTTAGGAAGGGTTTTGATGGCTGTTTTCCAACCAGAAGGTGATGTTTTGTGGGAGGGAAAATGTAGTTGGGAAATCCACCAATTGCTTTCATTAAAACAGAAAAGGAAGCATCACTTGCCAACTGCCTTAATGTGGTAGGATAGGACTTGACAATCAGGACAGCAATTTTTCTGCCTGGCCAGGAACAAGGAGTAACACTTTAACAATGTTAGCTACAAATTACAAAGGAGGAAAAAGGTTGCAGTATAATCTAGAAATTCTGTCATTGGGATCAATGGAAGGGACTTCTATTTTTTATAACAATAGTTAACAAATTTAGCATATTGAATGTAAAATAATGCACTTGGGGAAAAGGAATCCTCAATCTGAGTATTGTATTGGCAGTTCTGTGTTAGCAAAAACTTCAGAAGAGAAGGATTTAGGGGTAGTAGTTTCTGACAGTCTCAAAATGGGTGAACAGTGCAGTCATGCAGTAGGGAAAGCAAGTAGGATGCTTGGTTGCATAGCTAGAGGTATAACAAGCAGGAAGAGGGAGATTATGATCCCGCTATATAGAGTGCTGGTGAGACCACATTTGGAATACTGTGTTCAGTTCTGGAGACCTCACCTACAAAAAGATATTGACAAAATTGAATGGATCCAAAGATGGGCTACAAGAATGGTGGAAGATCTTAAGCATAAAACGTATCACGAAAGATTTAATGAACTCAATCTGTATAGTCTGGAGGACAAAAGGAAAAGGGGGGGACATGATCGAAACATTTAGATATGTTAAAGGGTTAAATAAGGTCCAGGAGGGAAGTGTTTTTAATAGGAAAGTGAACACAACAACAAGGGGACACAATCTGAAGTTAGTTGGGGGAAAGATCAAAAGCAACATGAGAAAATATTATTTTACTGAAAGAGTAGTAGATACTTGGAACAAACTTCCAGCAGACGTGGTAGATAAATCCACAGTAACTGAATTTAAACATGCCTGGGATAAACATATATCCATCCTAAGATAAAATACAGAAAATAGTATAAGGGCAGACTGGATGGACCATGAAGTCTTTTTCTGCCGTCAGACTTCTATGTTTCTATGTTTCTAAAACAGCTCTGATGAAAAAAATATTAGCTTTTTTTAAACAGGCTACTTCAGAACCTGTGATGTTATGAAACTGCTTTGTTTAATAAACCAAGATTAAATGTAGGCTCAAGGAAGGACAGAAATATTAATATATGGAACTGTATCAGATTTTTAAAATGTATAAATGGTTTAATTAATTAACAGACACCCTATTTTTTGTCCATTTATATAGCTGTACATTTCACCAAACAAGTGGCATGGGGCAGTGCAACAAAGCTTTTAGATTGGTTAAAATAAGTTTCAAGATATCTTAACATGTTTGAGCAGATGTGTACATTTATCAAAAAAAGGGAAAAAAACAAAATATGTACAGTGATCCCCCGTTTATTGTGTCCCCAACCATTGCGAACAGGGTACTTCGCTATTTTTCAACCCGGAAGTCAAAATACCATCTACGCATGCGTGTATGGGCACGCATGCGTAGATGGCAACCGGGAGATCAGCTGCTGGGCGGCTTCCCTGAGTCTTCCCCCTCTTGCTGGCGTCAGCGAGGAGTTTCCCCACCGCCCACGCAAACTCCTCGCTGCCGCCCGCCCTTCGCCCGCCCACGCCGTTCATTCTCGCCGCTTTTGAGCTGAGTCCGGGAGCGAATTCGCTCCCGGACTCAGCTCAAAAGCGCCGATAGCAAGTGGCAAGGAACGGCTTGTCTCGGCGCTTTCGAGCTGAGTCCGGTCAGCTCGAAAGCGCCGAGACAAGCCGTTCCTTGCCGCTTGCTATCGGCGGTTTTGAGCTGAGTCCGGAAGCGAATTCGCTTCCGGACTCAGCTCAAAACCGCCGATAGCAAGCGGCAAGGAACGGCTTGTCTCGGCGCTTTCGAGCTGAGTCCGGGAGCGAATTCGCTCCCGGACTCAGCTCGAAAGCGCCGAGAGCCAGCGCCCCCCGGACCCCCAACCCAGGTTTGGGGGGCTGCTAGGAAGCCCTCCATGCCGGCGGCAAACAGCCGCCCCGCCCCCAATCTTCGGCTCCTCGCTAGCGCTGTGGGAGTAAAAACACCATCTGCACATGTGCAGATGGTGTTTTTACTTCCGCAGCGCTACTTCGCGAAAACCCGCTCGTTGCGGGGGGTCCTGGAACGGAACCCTCGCAACGAGCGGGGGTCTACTGTATACACAGTAAGACAAAGAATGGTTTGATGTATCAGTTTTGTGACTTGAAAGTCTTTTTTTTACTCTCTGGATTTAACTACAGAACAGTCACTGGAAATGAAATCCAAGGGGAACCCATGAAAATTAGAATGGCTGAACTATTTATTTCACTCCACACAAGTATAGCCTAGCATTTAGTTGATGTTTTCAAGACTGAGATTGGCCTTAAACCTCTTTGTATCAGACTATTATTTCCTTCTATCTTGAAAAATATTAAACATTTCCTGTACAATACAAAGTTAGGCTTCAAGGTCCAAGTGAACTTTTTGAATTACACATTTGAATAAGATTAACTGCATGAGAAAATTCAGGTGAGGATCAAATCTAAATTCATGTCACCATCACAGTATATCAGTCTTAAATAAAGCCCCATTGGAATGTTTTTATCGTTGCAGTTTTCATTTTGTAAAACTGCTTCAAGATGCATGTACATAGGATAAACTATAGAAATATGTCGAAATAATAGAAAGTACTTGCAGCTCAGGTTTTCGATTTTGGCAGCGGTTTGTTCTCTAAGCTTGTTTCAATTTAGTTTCTAAATGTTTCATTATCAGACTAAGTAACATCAGCAGCAGGATTTTCTTGTCCTATTCCTCCTCCAGCGTGTCCAAAATAAAAATGTGAAATAAATATTGCCCATCCATGTGACCATTGGCTATACCCGGCAGGAATTGAAGCAGTTAAAGCTCAACATATCTTGAACAGCAGGCTCAAATGGCACGTTTCCTCATCTTTTTAAAAGAATAAACTGCTTTTTTTTTTAAACACAAAGAACTTGGATCTAGTTAGCGTTTGGATTCCCAAGCACCATTTGCCTACTTTCCCAGAACGTTTTGGATCATTGGAAGGTTAAATTCCCGTCTAACAATGCATAAGCTGCCAATAGAAGCTGAACCCATCTCTCCTGTGCACAGCAGTGATTACATAATAGAAGAGGTCAAAATTGGGTTTCGCTCGTCATCTCCCCCAACTGCAGTCTATTTACAATTCTATGGCTAATTTCATTATTGAAACAGGCTTGTATATCAGAGCTGGATAAAGAAGCTTTCCATGTGTAGAAGATGACATGAACTTGACCCGTAGGTCACAAGTGCTTGGGTACATACAGTGAACACCTGTGCTAATTAAGCCTACCATTAATGCGGGGGTTACCACTCATGGCAAAAGTTTTAAATCAGCTGCCACAGGCCACAGACAGTATTATATTACTAGCACCATTCCTCAACAACAAGGAGAAAAAAAATAAATCCCAAATGACCCAAGAGCAAATTGAAATGCTAGGAGGATTCAGCAGTTATGAATTATATTTATCTGTCTGTAGCAAGACTAATGGTGCCTGGAAAACATTTATGAGGTGTATTTCAATTTTTTAAAAATTATTATAAGCCACCATCTTTTTGAATTAACAAATTATCCCTATGAACTCCGCTTGCCACAGTACAGGGCATTGTAACGAGGCTTTGATCCAGCACAGCAGGTGAGCTGTCCCACTGACATAATGTGTGATCATGAAGCAATTCATGCATCAAATCTGCAACCACCTTCAAGAGGCTGATTGCTTTTCAGCTTTAAACATATGCCCACAATGAGGCACAGGCTGGAGTCTACTCCAATAGCAAAGAAACATTTTCTGGGTAAAAACCGAATTTTGCAAAACCAATGCAGATGATACGACTTCTTAAAAAAAAACAAACAATAGATATGTACAGTTTTGCAAAAAAAGAGAGAAAAAGATTAGCTGGGAGAAATGCTTTGGCTGAACAAAGCAAGCATTAACACGAGTTAAGGATGCAAACACAGCATTTAACCAACCAAAATGCTGCACCATGTTAGCTGATTTAAGGGTCTTGGATATTTTGAAAGACATTCTAGTTGTAGAGATCAGACAAGTGGAAACCGTCAGCAAGTTAATACAGAGCTAACTAATTGAAAATCAACTAACGTTAAAAATCTTCAAGGGGCTCCAAATATTTCACTGAAATTAGGTCCCTAACCCTGGTAAACTACTGAGCAAGATTTCTTATCTGAAAGTGAGACAGCCGCAGAAAAAATCAGACTCAAACTGGAAATCAACTGTACTTTCCCCCCCTTCTTTCTCTTCTGGTACACAAATCTGGCAGAGATTGAGCACAAAGAACCATACTGAATTGGGCAGAGAGCCATTGCCAGGAAGCAACACTCTTCTTTCATAAAAACATTTATTTTAGTTACCTTGAGTTACCTGTCCTCTACCACACCAAGGTAAGGGGCGTACACAAGCGCACTAGAGTGCCTTCCGTCCCCTGTCCGATAGTCTCTCCTATATCTCGTATTTCTTCTCTATTATATCCTCTATAACCTTCATTGTGTATTATTGTGTATTGGACAAAATAAATGAATGAATGAATAAATAAATAAATAAAAAATAAAATTAAAAGCGAGACCAACCAGGAATCAATCCCCCCAAAATGGGCAAATGAAAAACTTGACTGGACAAGGATCGAATTGGGATCATTTCAGCTGCTTAGACTAATTAATCAGAATCCACAAGTAAAGAACCAATCGGAGACAAATTTGGCTGAAGACCAATTAAGAGTCAGGACACCTGGCTACGAACTTGGGAACCCAATTAGTCCCCATTCAGTTGACTGCGATCTGTGTAACAGCCCATTTTACCTCTGAAGATGCCAGGCAAAATTGTCAGGGAAACACCAGAAATCTGTTGTCTAGACCAGGGGTCTCCAACCTTGGCAACTTTAAGCCTGGAGGACTTCAACTCTTGGGAGTTGAAGACTACCAGGCTTAAAGTTGGCTGGGGAATTCTGGGAGTTGAAATCCACCAGGCTTAAAGTTGGCTGGGGAATTCTGGGAATTGGCTGGGAATTCTGGGAGCATAAGTGCATCACTGTGCCTACCGTCCCTGTCCTATTGTCTTCTTTAGTTACTTTTTATCATTACTTATCTAATGTTTTATTTGTACAAATTACCACCCTATAATTGTTTGACAAAATAAATAAATAAATAAAAATAAGAAATCTGCCAAGCTTAAAGTTGGCTGGGGAATTCTGGGAGTTGAAGTCACCCAGGCTTAAAGTTGGCTGGGGAATTCTGGGAATTGCCTGGAAATCCTGGGAGTTGAAATCTGCCAAGCTTCAAGTTGGCCTGGAAATCCTGGGAGTTGAAGTCCATCAGGTTTAAAGTTTACCAAGGTTGGTGACCTCTGGTCTAGACAACAGTCACTAAACCCTGAAAGATACCAGCATTGAAAGTCTAAAATCAATATATTGTCTTAGAGAAAAAAATCTGACCTATCTTCCCTCTTCTCTTAGCACATGGGAGAATAGGAAGGAAGGTAGGTACAAGATCAGAGAAATGACAGCAGACTTTTATTGAGATGTAGATATCTTGCAATACAGGATTCACAAACTTGTGGAGTCAGCCCTGATACTTAAAAGGGGGGACAGCTTAACCTTCTGTAAAGAAATTCCACAGCAATTATGGAATCAAAGCCTTTAAAAAAAATGTTTGCAATGTATTTTAAACAAACACTCTGGAGACAACATTTAAGAGCCTCAAGCAGCAAAACAATAATGAGTTTATGACTTAGGACCATAAATTCTCCGTTTTCACATGGTGAATATATGTGATTAAGTCAGCAGTTATGAAGACATACAGTGCAGGCATACAACTCTCAAAACTGCCATTTATTATTCCCCTGAGAGAATAGCTTCTTGGTACCAGTCCTCTGCAAACACAACATTAAAAAAAAATCCAAAACAACCTCACTATTCCAGCAGACCCTGAATACCATTTTTCATATCAATTAGTCTATGAGTTGGTTTTCACCTAATGATGAAAGCCCCCTTTTCAGATACCTAAATGCATTTTAAGCAGTCAACAGTGAACTACCCTAAATGCTAAACACTGCCAGTCACAGATCAAAATAAAAATGAGGGAAAAGAATTATTTATGAAGAATAACATGCCTTGGATTAAAGTTGTTTCAGTCATCTAGTATCTGTTTCAGTGCGTGGAAATTTAGACTGAATACTTGTTCTTAAAGAGTCACTCTTGATAGTTCAGAATTAGGAATCGATATAAAATCTTTTACATTCTTGAAGAGTCACACAATGATGGTTATTTTTATTACTATAACTCTTGCATGCCAATTACAAGTTTGTCTATAAAAACAAACTACATAAAGATATAGCAATCTCATACACAACAAAAGGCTTTGGAGGACCATGTTTATGATTGTGACAGCTAATTAATGGCTTCATTCTTTACTGTTTTTCAATGATCCCCACAATGCCATTGTAATATTAGAGTTAAGTTTTTCTCTCCCAAGAGGTGGTAACTACACAATTTTTTTTTTGCTGGCCCTTATTTCTGAATCCAATTCTGTGGTTTCATTTCCCACACTCATAGCATGAACACCGCTGCAGAATGAGTTTAACAAAAGGCTGCTGGAATCAACTTCCTTTTTGATAGCTCTGCATTATAGCTCTGAAACGGCACCTATTCATTCCGTGATCCATAGCCTTTCCCTTTAAAGAATGAGGCCAAAAGAGGCAGTAGATGAGAAGCAAGTCAAAAAGCAAGTACAATGCTAAAAGAAATCTCAACATAAATAAAGCTAAGTGTGTGTTTGTGTGTGTGTGTAACTGTAATCTCCATTATTGAAGAGCTAAAGCAATGTTTTTCAAACTTGGCAAGTTTAAAGTGTGCGGTTTTCAACTCCATGCTGGCTGGGGAATTCTGGGTGTTGAATTCTGCATATCTTAAAATGGCCAACTTTGAAAACCACTTGGTTAAACTAACCTGCGGCTCTGAGGCTGGATGTAGGCTCTTAACTTTATGTCATGTAGCTCTCCCTCCTAGGATTTGGAAGCCCTTTCCAGGAGATCAGCTCAAATGTCTGACAAGAGCTACCCCTCTCTTCCCCTTTGGTTGGCTGCACAGGAGAGAGGAAAGACAGTACAACAAACATGCAAAGTTTGGAAAAGATTATTTGGAAGAGGGGAAAAGTGATGTTTCAAAGGGAATTACTGCAACGCTCTCTACATGGGGCTACCTCTGAAAAGTGTTCGGAAACTACAGATCGTGCAGAACGCAGCCGCAAGAGCCATTGTGGGGCTTCCTAGATTCACCCATGTTTCTGCAACACTCCGTGGCCTGCATTGGCTGCCGATCAGTTTCCGATCACAATTCAAAGTGTTGGTTATGATCTTTAAAGCCCTGCATGGTATTGGGCCAGAATACATCCGGAACCGCACGAATCCCAGTGACCAATAAGGTCCTACAGAGTTGGCCTTCTCCGGGTCCTGTCGACCAAACAATGTCGTTTGGTGGGCCCCAGGGGAAGAGCCTTCTCTGTGGCAGCCCCGGCCCTCTGGAATCAACTTCCCCCAGAGATTAGAACTGCCCCCACACTCCTTGTCTTTCGTAAATTACTCAAGACCCATCTATACCGCCAGGCATGGGGGAGTTGAGACACCTTTTCCCCAGGCTTTTTTATATTTATGTTTGGGTATGTATATGTTTTTTGCTTTTTTAAATATGATAGGGTTTTATGTGCTTTTTAATATTAGATTTGTTTTCGCTGGAATATTGTTTTTATTATTGTTGTGAGCCGCCCCGAGTCTTCGGAGAGGGGCGGCATACAAATCTAATAAATTGAATTGAATTGGTAAGGAGAAATAGTTACAGAGGACAAAGTTCCAGAGCAAACTTCCACTTTCCATGTACTTACTTCTGCTACTCTTTAAATCAGCATTCTCCAACCTTTCCAGGTTTGGTGCCCTGGTGGGTGGGTGGAGGTATAATTTTGCACGAGGGGCAATTACACACATGCACAGCTTCATTTATGTGAGTGCCCAACGCTTGCGCGAGTGGGGCTGCATGTGTGTTCACCTGCTCCTGGCACAACCTGGTTCTTAACAGGCCTCGGCCCAGAGGTTGGGGAACCCTGCTTCAAATGACCATCTCTTATTTTACAGAAATTTGGCATGACCTCTGTGTTATAAGTCCACTCTCGTATTCAATTTGTCCTTCAGAGTTGGCATGCTGGTTATTTAACAAGTCAACGATCACTAGGCATATCCATCGACTGCTTATCATTTAATGAGGGTCACATGGATCAAAGAGCCCAAGGTATTAAGAATGCTTTCAGGCAGCGGTGGGCTACTAAACTGGGAACGCTAAATTGGGCTCACCGCCGTGGCTCTTGAATGCTTGCGTGACCAGTGCGATTTTGCTTCTGCACTTGTAGAGATAGAAAAATCGCACACGGAGCCGCAGGTGCACCCATGTTTCGGCATTCACAGAAGCAAAAAAAAACCTTGCCAAAACACGGGCGCACCTGCGGCTTCGTGCACGATTTTGCTACCTCCACAGGTGCAGAAGCAAAATTACGCTGGCCTCGCAAGCACTCACAAGCCGCGGCGGTGAACCCAATTTAGCATTCCAGCTAGTAGCCCACCACTGCTTTCAGGTCAGCTTAGTATTATTATTTAATTTCTTGTTTTGCATGGTAGTAATTATTATTATTATGTCAATACAACACAGCAAACGAGATCACTACGCTGGATTTCGTATTTCATCACCAGTCGGGCGCTTCCCAAGCACCTAGGACTGCGTGATGTAGTGGCGAATTATGTTTGCCGATCCCAGTAAAGCGGCCTTTTGCAATTGACAGATGGAGATTTTGTCAATTCCAATGGTTTTCAAATGTCCGCTGAGATCCTTTGGCACTGCGCCCAGCGTGCCAAGTACCACTGGGACCACTTTCACTGGCTTATGCCAGAGTCGTTGCAGCTCGATTTTTAGATCTTCGTATTTCACTAATTTCTCTAGCTGCTTCTCCTCAATTCTGCTGTCTCCTGGGATTGTGATGTCAATGATCCATACTTTCTTTTTCTCCACAATCAGGATGTCTGGTGTGTTATGTTTCAGAATTCGGTCAGTCTAAAGTCGGAAGTCCCACAGTAGTTTTGCTTGCTCATTTTCGAGCACTTTTTCAGGCTTATGATCCCACCAGTTCTTTGCCACTGGTAAATGGTAGTTCCGGCACAAGTTCCAGTGGATCATCTGTGCCACAGCATCATGTCTATGCTTGTAGTCAGTCTGTGTGATCTTTTCGCAGATGATGATGATGATGATGATGATGATTATTATTATTATTTAGATTTGTATGCTGCCCCTCTCCGGAGACTCGGAGCGGCTCACAACAGCAAAACACAGTACAAATCTAATGATTAAAAACAGTTAAAACCCTTAATAAAACAGCCGTACATCCCAGACAAACCATACATAAAATGGAACGGAAGTAAGGGCTACTTCCATTGCAATTCTCTATTACCCAAGGCAATTCCTCTGCTACAGGCATCTGGGAACATAGTCATCATATAACCAAACCGCCTGCTTAGTTAGTCTCCTTTAAAAATCTGAAGTCAAGTTTGGAAATACTGGCTGAAATGAAAAGCAGGGGGTTTAAGTGAGAAATTAAGGGAAGCTGGAGAAAAGCCACTCTAAGATGTCCCATAAAGTTAATGCTTTAAGAATGCTTGACCTTTATTAGACAATAATTGACAGGCCAATTGACATTCAAATCTTTTTTTAACCTATCCATTGCCTAACTTTACCTTCACTCCATAAACTGCCTATCTCTTCCAGCAGTAGAAGCTGGCTTGCTCAATGTTCACAAATTCTTCTTGAGCAATATTTGCTCTTTCACTGTGCTGGGTGACATCACTGGATTCTAGGAGCAGGGCATTAAATTCAGCTCAACAGCTCAAAAATAGAGCAGACATGCCATTTCCTGGAACTTTGACTTCATTTAAAACACACACACACAAAAAAGATCTATTTGAAGTGGCATTCCATTTTCAAGAATGGTCCCTAAATTTGTTTTAGGAATGTTTTTGATACTTCACGGAATGTTTAGAACTTTACTCTTCTTTCTGTTATCGGCATTTTATAGGGATGATACTGGGGTTAAAAATAAAAAATAAAGACATGTAATTCATCTACAGTATTTGCTGATTTTTTAAAAAGTAAAACTTGCTTGTTGAGAAGACATTACCATGTTCAATTATGAAAATATTCGCTTTCTATAAGGTCTTTAAAAGAACAATTTTATTTATTTTTATTTTATTTATTTATTGTTAGAGTTGAAAGGGACCATGAAGGCCATCAAGTTCAACCCCCCTGCCCAAGCAGGAACCCTATAGCACACCAGTCAAGTGGCAGTTCAATCTTCTCTTTAAAATGTCCAGAGTGTTGGAGTTCACAACGTCCGCTGGTAGGTTGTTCCATTGGTTGATCGCTCTGATCATCAGGAAGTTCCTCCTTATCTCCATGTTGAATCTCTCCTTGGTCAGCTTCCAGCCGTTGTTCCTCGGCCGGACCTCTGGTGCCCTGGAGAATAAAGTGATCCCCTCCTCTCTGTGACATCCCTTCGTATACTTGTAGACTGCTCTGGCCCTCCTTTTCTCTAGGCTATCCATGCCCAGTTCCCTCAGTCTCTCTTCATAAGTCTTGGTTTCCAGTCCCTTAATCATCTTGGTTGCTCTTTTTTGCACCTTCTCCAGAGTTTCAAAGTCTCTTTTGAAACTATCTTTGTAAAGACAATCTGTGAAAACAGGGGAAGGTGGAAAACCTTTCCAGAGAATTTCCCACCTGTCCTATTATCTGCACTGCAGAATCTTGGAGCTTCTTACTTCAGTAGATGTTGGAGTGGAGGAACCTAGATTATCACAAATCTACCCAGGTCCCAACTCACTAGAACTGTACACAGAAGCAAACTTTAACCGATGTGGCTTCATCAATATGGAAATAGCTGATGTCACTCATTATTAGGTTTCCCTAATATTCCATTTTACACCAGCTGTAGATAATTCTACTTTATATGTGGGGTGGTGTTAGCAAATAGGTTTGATCAAAATAACTGCATGAGAGTTTTTAAAAACTCTATGAGTTCTCTGAACAGTTATGCATACAGAAATCCAGAAGCAGTTTGGGGATGCTTTTTGCTTCAAATGCCCAAGAAGAGATAGATTAGTTTTCTTTCATTAAATGGGATGTTAAGCATAGTTGTTTATGTTCAGAAGCAGCACCTGTGTGGAACTGATTCTAACAAGTAACCAAAAGTTTGAATTTGCACTTTGGATAAATGTGGTGTAATGCAGTGTTTCCCAACCTTGGCAACTTGAAGAAATCTGGACTTCAACTCCCAGAATTCCCCAGCCAGCATTCGCTTCAAGTTGCCAAGGTTGGGAAACATTGGTGTAATGAATACTGCAAGAAAGGTGTAAAGTCTTTTGACAGAGGCAGACTTAGGAAGCAAGTTATCTACATTTCTATGAAACTCTTTGGGCTAGTAGGATATTGCAAGAGCATCTTAAGGGCTTATCAAAACAATTCTCTAGCTCAATTTATACCTGGCATAATTAAGGTGGAGTTTTACAACTGAGTTTCTTTCTCATATTTTTCTCTTCCATGGAATTTAGGATTTTTTTCCTGCCTTCTTCTAACTGTTATGTTTCTCATCTTTTCCAAGGTTTGTTAGATTTCCTCCCATAAATGGGAACAGTATATTATAGCATTGATGTTGTGAAATCTGTATCTTATCTTACATACATACACAAACAAAACCTGCATCAAAGAATTGCCTTCAATTTCCAGGACCCTTCTAATCAAGACAATAAATATTTGATAATGAAAAGGAAGGAGGAAGTGAAGACATATGGATGATAAAGTAGTTTCTGTGGCAAAATAACTCATAGGGTGAGCTATGATAACTACTGATGTCATAAAGTCTGTCATCTGCACCTCTATAACTGTCTGGTTTGGTGCTGCAACCCAACAGGACCGACACAGACTTCAGAGGATAATCAGAATTGCAGAAAAAACAATTGCTGCCAATCTGCCTTCCATTGAGGACCTGTATACTGCATGAGTCAAAAAGAGGGTGGGGAAAATATCTACTGACCCCTTGCATCCTGGACACAAATTGTTTCAACTCCTACCCTCAAAATGTCGCTACAGAGCACTGCACACCAAGACAACTAGACACAAGAACAGTTTTTTCCCGAACGCCATCACTCTACTAAACAAATAATTCCCTCAACACTGTCAGACTTTCTACTAAATCTGCACTTCTATTCTACTAGTTTTTCTCATCATTCCTATCATCCTTTTTCTCCCATGTTGACTGTATGACTGTAACTTGTTGCGTATATCCTAAGATTTTTATTAATATTGCTTCTTCATTGCTTATTTGACCCCTATGACAATCATTAAGTGTTGCATCACATGATTCTTGACAAATGTATATTTTATTTTATGTACGTTGAGAGCATATGCACCAAGACAAATTCCTTGTGTGTCCAATCACACTTGGCCAATAAAAAAATTCTATTCTATTCTATTCTATAAAACATGCTGCAAAATACCAAGAAAGAATACATTAAAAATGTCCCCATAAAAAAAAGTTCCGAGATGAACTGATTTCAAGATACGACACAGCCCCCATCATCACGTGAGTTAACAGCTCTGCAGAAGAATACAAAACAAACCCACAGATGTGTTGAATAATGCAGATAAGTTTGTATATGAAAATAATAGGGGACAAAATGTAAAGCAGTTAGTGCATTGCAGAGCTGGAATAAGTAAGCATAACATTAGGCCAAAAATTAGTGAAAAACTAGTAACTAGTTGTTATTGTCAGTATAATTTTTATACTGGATTAATATAACTAATCCATCAGTAGGTTTGAATAAACATATTAGTAATTTGGATATGCAATGCATATCATCGTACATTAAACTTCTAGAATTTTACAGGTAAACTCCATGCAAAAATGTGACTAAACATTCATTTACACTGGTAGCAAATTAGCTAACATGCCAGTTAAATTAGCTAACATGCCATTGCATCTTTAAAGTATTTCCCCCCCTTTTCTATTCATCAGTAAAATAAAAAATGAAATTTCCATTCTGAACTAGACATCAGCTACCCACATTCTCTGGGATTGGCTGGACAAAGAGAATTGGTTTAGTCTAGATTTGAACATAGTGTTTACAGTGTAGCATAAACTTATTCTGTTCCAGCAGGCTGGAATATTACAGCAAATTGGTTTTTTAAGTGTCTCCAAATTATTTTAATTGTTTTATTTTTTTTCCCTTGGGAACACTTTGCAGTAAGCATACAAGAGCCAATAGGTATTTCTAGGCAGCAGCAGCAGAAGAGTAATTGCAAAATCACTCTCTGCTTTCTATGGATACCTAAAAAGATTCAAAATTACACAGTGTCATTTGGAAGAGTATTTCTATACTACCCCTTTCTATACTACCACTTGGGTGGTTATTGAGTCTTGAGAATTTAGATTGGTTACCCTGAGACCTATAAATGCCAGGATTATTTGTGTCTAAACACTTACATTTTTTGTACTCTTCTAGAATATTCTTAGCTTCTTCCATGTGTTTCCCCTTACAGCTTTGGTACCATTAAAGAGAAAAGGCAGAATAGCTTCATAGCTTCAAGCTTGAAGAACATACCATGTGGCAGCATCTGCTATACATTTCTCAATTCAATACATCTTTATTTTCCCCAAAACCCAGCTGAGTTTTTTTTTTTAAATGGCTGGCCTGAAATGGCCTTTGGAGCTTTCAATGCAACTACAGCAAAAAACCTTCAAGTGGTATAAACCTACTATCTCCTCTTTGCAGATACATCTTGTTCTTGGTATTTCTTGCAACTGCTATAATAAGGTATACCCATATCTCCATTTTTAGATGCCCCTTACCCTTTTCACTACATTTACCTCTTGCTTTGCAAAACTATTAAATTCTTGGGGAATCCCTTCATTAATTGCAGATCAAAAAGTAAGGGAGATTCATCGTAAAGATGAAAAGAAAACTGGGTCAGTATCACTTTTGTCATCAACACCAGATTAAGTTACCCTGGACTCAGTGGGGTAAGGCAGGGCTTCCAATGTAGCTACTGTATCTACAATTTCATTCCAAAATTATTCATTCCTAGTCTGTTCTTAAAAAAAAAACACTTGCAAACTGATTTTCTGTTGTATTATTTGTGTCTAATGTACAACACACTTGATTTTTGCAACTTTGGTTGCCAATCAATTTCCGGTCACAATTCAAAGTGTTGGTTATGACCTATAAAGCCCTTCATGGCATCGGACCAGAATATCTCCATGACCGCCTTCTGCCGCACGAATCCCAGCGACCGATTAGGTCCCACAGATTTGGCCTTCTCCGGGTCCCGTCGTCTAAACAATGTGGTTTGGCGGGCCCCAGGGGAAGAGCTTTCTCTGTGGCGGCCCCGACCCTCTGGAACCAGCCCCCCCCGGAGATTAGAACTGCCCCCACCCTCCCTGCCTTTCGTAAACTCCTTAAAACCCACCTTTGCCGTCAGGCATGGGGGAATTGAATCATCTCCCCCGGGCCTATACAATTTAAGTATGGGATGTCTGTGTGTATGTATGCTTTAATAATGGGGATTTTAATGTTTTCTTTTTTAATCATTAAAATTATTAGATTTGTTATGAACTGTTTTCTATTGTTGTTGTGAGCCACCCCGAGTCTACGGAGAGAGGCGGCATACAAATCAAATCAAATCAAATCAAATCAAATCAAATCAAATCAAATCAAATCAATCAATCAATCAATCAATCAATCAATAAAATAGATTTCATGGGATAAACTTGTTGTCAACAGAATGTTCCCTTGGATTGTAACAGTTCAGTTCCTATCATCATGTTGTCTAGTTCTACTGCAGTGTAATGCGACTTCAGGGACCCATCAGCAAATGACAGTTTGGATATGCCCTAATTCTGTTATATAGTGAAATTTGGATACCATCAACTGAAAGAGATTATTTTTGAGATTGTTGAGATTATTTTTAATCAGCTTTATGTATCTGATCTGAAGGGTTTTAAACTTGTGAAGTTAGGCAAAAGAGGCTCCTGAGCTCCGTTTCGGGCTGTGAAGGCCCCCTGCAACCCACTGCTAGCAAAAGTGGTGCTCAGGAGCCCATTTTTGCTGGCAGAGGCACCGCAGGTCAGTCCCTCACTGTTACCAGGGTAGCCCCGCGGGCCAGATCCAGGCACCTCACCCTGGCTGGATCTGGCCGCTGGGCCTTGAGTTTGACACCCCTGTTCTAGCTGAATGCCTTAACCACTATACCAAAGAAGCTCTTATTCTTCCAAGACTAATTAACAATGAGAAATTCATTTGTTGTGATGTTCTAGTAGTTAAAACAGTAGTCCTTGTTATATTCAATGGAAGAACAATAAAGATGTTAATATGGCTTAACTTGTAAAAATTCTGGCACAGTCAACAAGACCCATTTTTGTGACTCCTCAAACCTCTGATAATTGCACTATTAAAATCCACCAGTCTCTGGATTCAAGCCAGGAAGCATAAAAATTGAGACGTAAGCCTAAAGAGCTTTGGCTAAACTCTGACAAAACTGAGTAGCTGTGAATTTGAGTATCCTCCATATTGAATGGTTTGTTATCTTTAACTTTGGTTGGGATGATACTGGCCCCTTCTCCCCCAAGTAAAGCTGTTGTGCAACTTTTTGAGCTTTTCTTAGATTCACGGCTCCTGCTCAAAATAACAGCTATGATTAGAAAGACCTTTGCACAAGTATATTTTGTGAATTGGTTGTGTTCTTTCCTAGATTGAAGGAGTCTGTGGAGTATGCCGCCCCTAGTCTGCGGAGAGGGGCGGCATACAAATCTAATAAATAAAATAAAATAAATCTAATAAATAAATACTGCTCATGGTTATTTATGCCTGAACCATCTTTCAATTGGACTTTTGCAGTGAGCTCTGTTTGGGGCTCCCCTTGAAGAATATTCAGAAGTGTGGCTAGTCCATATTGCAGTGGCATAAACATTGAGGGAACAATGCAACCCTTGTTATATGAGTTGCATTGGCTTTCAATGAGTTCCCAGGTACAATTCTGGATGCTGGATTTCTTAATGAAACAATGTCCCCTGGAGGGGCCTTGGATGAATGTGAATTTAACAGGGATTCAATAAAGTTTACTGTTTTAAACGATACATTTGTTTACCGTATATTTTTATTTTGTTCACTGCCCAGAGTTCTTTCTGGCAGATTGGCAGCTATGTTAAATACATCTATATATGCTGCTCAAAAAATAAAGGGAACACTCAACTAACACATCCTAGATCTAAATGAATGAAATATTCTCATTGAATACTTTGTTCTGTACAAAGTGGAATGTGCACAACAGCATGTGAAATTGATTGTCAATCTGTTGCTTCCTAAGTGGACAGTTTGATTTCACAGAAGTTTGATTTACTTGGAGTTATATTGTGTTGTTTAAATGTTCCCTTTATTTTTTTGAGCAGTGTATATCAAAATAATAATAATAAAAAAATGCTACAAGTAAAGAGGAAAATCTCTGTTCCATCCCTCTACATAAGGCAGTCAAATATACTGCCCATCATTCTACCTACTGGCCCTTGGCTACCTCCAAATGTTGACTGGACCCCAATTCTACTTTCAAATGAATCAATCTCTTAACACATCTAACTTTAGCTAAAACTTTTGAGTTAACTTTCACATTTATGTTTACATAAAAGAGCTCAATTCATTTGGACATTGTTTTGTGCAGAATGTACTTATTTGTTACTACATGTTTTTCAGAGTGTCTAATCTGATGTGTGAAGAACTATACAACTAACATAGCAGAGTTAGGTATTCATTCCATGACTTGTGTAAATAAATATGAACTTTTTGGCAAGGGGTATTGCCCTGGGGAAACATCTTCTGAACATGAACAGTTTATCTGGCTGGAGGGATTTTCTTTCTCACACTAAGTTCATTAACCTGTAACAATTTGTTTACTGAGGGGAAAAAATGCAATTTCTATTGTTGAAAAAAACAGAACATTTGAAGCATACAGGGAAGCTGAGAGAGACTATAGCTGCCTCTTATGTTGTTTAGCATTGAATAATGTTTGTTGAAAGCTGTTATTTCATGGGATAGTCAATAGTAAGGGGAAATCTGATATCAAATATGTTCTGTTCTGTGTTTTAAGCCACTCCAGACTTCTCGAATCTGATGCTCCCAAATTTGCTGAATTACAATTTCATTAATTCCCCCACTCGTTATGATGAGACTATTACTGAATTATGGACAATTCAAATCTAGTCCATTCAGAGGATTTCAGATTGTTCTGCTCCACGTATGCATCAAGCTTACATACATAAATATTCATTTCCTAAGTAGCAAAACAGCTTTACTCTTTTAAGTTGCTTCCTTTCACAGAATTCTCCTAAGACCTCTTCAACACACTCATAGCTTTTGTAGGAGCAGAGAAACCTCTAACAACACTGGTCAACACAAAAAAATCATCAGCAAAAGTAATATGTCTATTTTATGGAGTTTAATGTGCTAATTCCAAAAAATATGCTTAGTTTTGTTCTATCACAGAAAGTGTCTGATATACAAGCATTTTGTTGTTACGTTACCACTGTGCCTACCGTCCCTGTCCTATTGTCTTCTTTTGTTACTTTTTATTATTAGTTATCTAATGTTTTATTGGTACAAATTACCACCCTATAATTGTTTGACTAAATAAATAAATAAATAAATAAAAATATTTCTGATATGTAGATTACTGCTTTCTTAGTGTTGCCACTATATATTTCCTATACCTTATAAAAATGATACTGCTCTGTGGAAACTATACCTGCTACAGAAAAACTATAAACATTTTTGAAATCAGAACAAAAAAAAAAGATTCAGAAAAGTACAAGGTCAACTGCGATGATTAC
Organism: Erythrolamprus reginae; assembly: GCF_031021105.1. Classification (NCBI taxonomy): domain Eukaryota; kingdom Metazoa; phylum Chordata; class Lepidosauria; order Squamata; family Dipsadidae; genus Erythrolamprus; species Erythrolamprus reginae. The sequence continues at coordinate 128,372,187 of NC_091950.1, forward strand.
AAAAAATTTTCTGTAGACCTGTGCAATTCTTCCTACAATTTTTTTCCTTGCACAAGCCATCTCTTCCTTCAATCAAAGATTGGACTTAATCCCTGGATACTTCAGTGGATTTCAAGCTGGCTGAAGTGTAGACATCAGAGAGTTATTGTTAATGACGAGTATTCTGAGCAGAGACAGGTTACAAGCGGTGTGCCACAAAAGTCTGTTCTGCGTCCTATTCTTTTTAATATGTTTGTGAGTGACATAGGGAAAGGTTTGGTAGGGAAGGTTTGCCTATTTGCCGATGGCTCTAAAGTGTACAATAGGGTTGATATTCCTGGAGGGGTCTGTAATATGGTAAATGATTTAGCTTTACTAGATAAATGGTCAAAGCAATGGAAACTGCACTTTAATGTTTCCAAATGTAAAATAATGCACTTGGGGAAAAGGAATCCTCAATCTGAGTATTGTACTGGCAGTCTGTGTTAGCAAAAACTTTAGAAGAGAAGGATTTAGGGGTAGTGATTTCTGACAGTCTCAAAATGGGTAAGCAGTGTGGTCGGGCGGTAGGAAAAGCAAGTAGGATGCTTGGCTGCATAGCTAGAGGTATAACAAGCAGGAAGAGGGAGATTGTGATCCCCTTATATAGAGCGCTAGTGAGACCACATTTGGAATACTGTGTTCAGTTCTGGAGACCTCACTTACAAAAAGATATTGACAAAATTGAACGGGTCCAAAGACGTGTGGAATGGTGGAAGGTCTTAAGCATAAAACGTATCAGGAAAGACTTAATGAACTCAATCTGTATAGTCTGGAGGACAGAAGGAAAAGGGGAGACATGATCGAAACATTTAAATATGTTAAAGGGTTAAATAAGGTTCAGGAGGGAAGTGTTTTTAATAGGAAAGTGAACACAAGAACAAGGGGGCACAATCTGAAGTTAGTTGGGGGAAAGATCAAAAGCAACGTGAGAAAATATTATTTTACTGAAAGAGTAGTAGATCCTTGGAACAAACTTCCAGCAGACGTGGTATTTAAATCCACAGTAACTGAATTTAAACATGCCTGGGATAAACATATATCCATTGTAAGATAAAATACAGGAAATAGTATAAGGGCAGATTAGATGGACCATAAGGTCTTTTTCTGCCGTCAGTCTTCTATGTTTCTATGTTAACCAATGTGGGAGTGCAAAACCAGGATGCAGCCAATGTAAAGTCCTTCTTATTTTCACCATTCAAATTTTCTTTTTTTTGTGACAAGAGAAGAGATAAAGAAGGGAAGTAGCCGTTCCTTCAATCAGCAGGGATGAAAGTGGAGGCAAACGCAAGAAGACAAAAGTGTCAGGAGATCTTGGCTCCTTGAGAAATGGTGGAATTTCAGAGCCAGCAACTGTGATGAGCCAAGATTTTGCACCAAAAGGAAACTGCTTCACTCCCAGCTCCAGGGAAACAGCTGTGACACAGTCCTGGCAGCCCTCTCTCTAGATCAGAAGCCAAGCCAATTAGCTGGTGAAGTTCATAGGTTTGGCTTCCAAAGACATCCAGAAACCCCATGGGGTCATTAGGACATGAAAGGGCAGTGTGCACCCTTTCCACAGAGAAGGGGCCTCTGTCTGCAAAATGCAAAGAGAGCTTTTGAAGATTGGAACAACAACAACAACAACAAAAAACCCCAAACCAAACATTAGTTTTGGTAAGGACATCTGTCATTAAAGCATTTTGTCTCTGTTTTCATTGGTAATGCCCTGAGATTATTGGGAGACTGATTTGCAAAGAGGAAATATACTTTTTCACTTAGGAAAACTGACATCCTTAAAGGATATGACAGTATTTTCTATATACTGCTCCTAAGTTACATCAATATATTAATGCTGACACGACTAAAGAAAACTGGAAAGCAAACCTAATGATAAAACTGTCCTTTTTATTCATTCTCTGCTGAATGTAGAACAATTATGCCATTTTTATAACATAGCTTTTAAAAAGTGTCTTATTATTTTTCATTGGTGACGTCATAAAAGTGGGTCAAGAAGGCAAGAGACAATAGCAGGGAGACATATTTTGATTTAGGTGTTTTAAGATAATTCAATTTTTGTTGCACACTTTTCCCCGCTATTGATTTCACCTCCATCCAGTCATCTTTGAGTCTTCGGAGAGGGGCGGCATACAAATCTAATAAATAAAATAAATAAATAAATTCTGCCATGCCTTGCCTCCATTGCATCTGTTCTGAATCACTTGCAAATGGCTTGTCCTGTTTTCTGAATGAACCACGGGATAATGGTTGCAGCGCGATGGCTCAGCAGTTAAGATGTTCTGCTTATCGGCTGGAAAGCCAGCAGTCCAGGTTCGAGACCCAAGCTTGATGGGCTGAGCTCTGACCTGCCAACCTAGCCGTTCGAAAGTATGCAAATGAGAGTAGATAAATAGGTACCACTTCAGTGGAAAGGTATCAGTGCTCTGTGGTGTCATGCTGGTCACGTGACTGTAGAAAAGTCTGCGGACAGTGCTACCTCAATGGCCCTTGAAACCGAGATGAGCATCCTCCACTATAGTTGGCAATGACTAGTGAAGTAAAATCGCAAGGACTCCTTTATCTTTATTGAATTCAGGCAAGGTGAATAGCTTTGTTCTGCCCTTCTGGCTGCCTCTTCAAAGTAGGTTTGTCTATAACCCTGTACACAGCATTTCCAAGTATCCACCAAATACAAGAAATGTGAAATAATTAAATCTAGAGGTGGGAGAGACGCCAGGGCAAAAACAGTCCTAGGTTAAGGCCCAGATAGCCTGATAGATATTTTAAAATGACTGATTGTTTGACTATTTATCTTACTCTGTGGAGATAGGCTATAATAAGAACAAGCCGAGCTGATGTATCTGAAGTTAAAGTCCCTCACTAATGCCACTTCAGGAACTATTGTTAATTGGGAGCTCTGCTCTTTCTTGTTGGCTGCCTTTTATCTTTCTCAGACAATCATTTTGTGAAACCTTTCCAGTCTCCTATGTACTTCTAGAAGATGAGAGTCTATTTCCCTTCAACAGATAATTTTATTTTTAACGATCTAAATCCTCCTGTAAACTCAGTATAGTTAGTATGGAAGCTTTGTCGTTCCTAATGTGCTGCTGCTGCTACCACCACCAGAGAATTATGTTCATAAAAGTCACTAGATCATTACATTTCTGCTTTGAATTCTTGTTTGGAACATATGGAGTGAAAACGGGATGCCATGCAAATGAAAAATGTCCAAGAATTTTAATTTTTAGCTCAAGGTGTGGGTTCACTGCTACAAATGGACTGGTTAGTGACTAGTCATTTGTATAGTTTGCTCTTCTGGAGTTGTACCACTTTTGCATGGATATTTAAATATTTCATTTAAAGGTTAAGCTCAGGGCTATGTGAAACCTCAAAACAAAGCTCCACTTTAATCAAAGCCTCAAAAGGCCCTTTAGTGCTGCTCTATAAAATACCATAGGACCCCTCCCATTTTAACTGGTGGAAATGACATTGCTTTAAAGAGGGTTTGGTGCATTTTCCCCCTTTTCCGACGCATCCCTGTTGTTTTAATCAACTTTATTTTTATTGATTGATTTTGTCCAATACACATGTGAAATTGATTGTCAATCAGTGTTGCTTCCTAAGTGGACAGTTTGATTTCACACAAGTTTGATTTGCTTGGAGTTCTATTGTGTTGTTTAAGTGTTCCCTTTATTTTTTTTTGAGCAGTGTATATGAAGCCCAATATGTATTGAGTAAGGGTAAGAATAAAAGCAAGAAGGAATAAAAGCAAGAAAGAATGGAATCATGCACAAAACAGTAACTGTGAGAGGGACAATTATTCAGTGGTGGTTGCAAATAATTTTGCCACCAGTTTGCACGCATAGAAGCATCTTGGGAGGGTAGGCAGAGCCTCCCACCACTGGTGCTACGGGTTCACTGCTTGATCCACTTTTGGTCACTACATTATAAGGTTGAGATTTTGGAAAGTGCAGAGAAAAGTAACTAAGATGATTAAAAGTCTGGAGACTAAAACATGAACATGGGAGGGAGGGAGGGAGGGAGAGAGAGAGAGAGAAAAAGAAAGGGAGAGAATAGTAGCCAGATCATGATCCAGGTAAGTAAGCCAATTTAACATTCTTGTAGAGCTGGATTTACATTTTAAAAATAAAACTATAAAATAATTAGAACAGAATTTTGTAGTGAGTTATTCCCTGTGATTCTATCCTGCATAATGAAATACACCAAGCCCCTGATCTCTTACAATCTAAATCACAGATGGGAGTTATTTAGAAAGCTGATGTAGAAGATTAATTACATAGAAATAAAAATATTCTTAAAAAAATAAAACAAGAAACAGATAGCTATGACATTGTACAAAGAAGAGAAGTTAAAAGATCAAATACTCTGTAATTATGGTACACCATTAATTAATCATTATTTGACTACAGTAATACCAGGATTTCTTTGGACTACAATAATATATTTTCTTTAAGACATTCTTCACTTGGTTTTTGTGCACCAAATCTAACATGTTTACTATAAATTATGTGATTATTTCTCAAGAATAAAAGAGGAGAATAAAGAACCTCTAACTGAGGTTCCACTCTGCCTCCCATTCATTCCGTGAATGTGTAAAATAAATTGGATTTTGAAGTAGTTTATGGCAATTGTGTCCTGGTTAGGTGGCAATAATAGTAAAATTATTGGGCTGGAAGTGAGAAGCAACTCATTCATCACACATGCAAGACTTTCTGATCTTATTGACAAGTTTTTTTATTCATATAAAACATGCTTTCATGAATTGTATGAACATGCAGGAACTGAGCTGGAAATAATTGACGGAAAAATATTTTTTTCTGTCAATTTTTTCTCTCTCTCTCTTCTCTGATGTCTAGCTGAAATTTAAGATTTCTCTTCCTTCAGGCACTTTTACATGACAGCCTTTCAAAGCCTGTCTTCCTTTGATTTTTCTTCTCTAGGCTCATCAAATCCAATATCTCTAGTTCACTTCACAAATACATCTGGTTACTGAACAGTTCAAACTATTCCTGTTGGCATTACTGTGCAGGCACTTCCAGTATTCCTTTCCCTCTTCCTGTCCGTATCTTTCAACAGCTCCTTCAGTCTCCGGCCCACCACTTCATAGTCCCTTGTAGGGTCTTGAAGACTGAGTCATTTGCTCCTCTGTGGATCAGTAGAGAAAAGCATCTGTCAGAGGCTTAACGAGCCTTGCGATTTTTGTTTTCAGATCTCAAAGATGAGCCCCAGGAAGGCTGCACATTTCTCTTTAAAGACTGCCTGGTTGGCTGACAGATTGATGTTTCAGTACATTTGAACAGGGAACTTCTGAATACCACATATTACATGTGCTGGTTTAGGATGGAATAAGGAATCTTCCCTCCATACCTGGTAGGACTCTTCAATCCCAGAAACATATGGAAGATGCTCTTCATCCAGAAATCCAGAGTTATCACCACTGGTGAAGCCCTGAAACCTATTCTGAAGCTCATAACTTTAAGAGCTCTTTTCACATGGTGTCACATTGTTCCATCCAGTTGTCTATGAGACTGGTTGGTCCCATTCAGCCTCAAAAGATTGCTCCGGATTCAACTCAAGAATTGTACATCCTTCCATGATAAGCTGAGAAATGGGGAGTTTTGTTTTCAGCTCCATTACCTTCTCTTCCAGGAGGACAATCAGTCGGCTCTTGTTAACAGTTCTTGTCATCTTCAAGGAAAAAACAAACCTCCTGCAGGTTATAAGACTAGTTATCTCAGTCTCTAGAAATAGTGCCTCCTTCTTGTCATCTTCTGCTAAACCTATTGTTCTCTCTGTTTGCTGACTCAGTAAACCCCTCTCTGGGACTTCCTAAACTGCAACTTAAATGTCCATCTGCAGCTACATATTGTTGTGGTTGGCTCTGGCCCAGCTCCTGCCCCAGGGAATGGGGAGGTGGATGCAGGGGAAAATTCAAGATGTCACAGGCCTGTGTTATTGCCGACAGAATCAGATCAGAGTTTAGGTTCCTCGGACGAAGAAGAAGGTGGGAATGACTCGGCAGAGGAGGGGTTGGCACACAGCCAAGGCAGTCAATCTTCCTTATCTTCTATAACTTCAGATGATGACATGTTGGACCCACGCAAGCGCAGAATTATGCGTAGAAGAGACCAAGTAAGAACATATTACAGGAAATAAGGAAGGCCACCTGTGTTTGGGTGGGGCTCCAGTAATTAGGGCTGCTGCTATAAATACCAGCAGCCGGATTTGGCCATTGTGGAAGAATATCTGTTGAAGTTTCATCAGGAATCTTGTGTGCTAGACTTTGTTGCTTTTTCACGCCTTTGAAACCAAAGCAGAGCAGCGTGTGTGTGTCTCCCTTTGTTGGAAGAAGAAGGGGTGTGAAGTTACTCCACGGCTGCTGGCTAAGTACTTAATGACTGCTTAAGGGAAATTGTACAGACTACCCAGTTGTTTTGGGAAGAGTGCTCTTTGCAATACAAAAAGAATGCTTAGTTTATTTTGACTTTTGTGATAAAGAACATTGTTTTGAATTTTCAAATGTGTGTGTGTCTGAAATTTGTACCCTTGAATTTTTGGGAGGCTACTATCAGAGAGCCCGATAGAACACATACTGTATATAGATAATGATCACAGAACTGGCCGGACTATAAGATTAAGATTCAGGAGCATGAGAAGCCTATAGCTATAATTCTAGGAACGAAAAAACCCAGGCAGCTAAGAATCCCATTGTGGTTGTCTCTAGGCCTTGGTTATTGCATCCACAAATATCAGGAAAAACTTGAGTTCACATTTTTATTCATTATTTAAAAAGCCCTTCAGCAATGGTGTTTAATACAAAGAGGCCAGATTTGTTTCCAACACGGGTAAATGCTATTCCAATTGATGATGTAATCACCTCCCAATGAATTAAGAGAGGGGTTTACCTGCCTTATGTTCCTTATCTAGAGCAGGGGTGTCTAAACTTGGCAATTTTAAGACTTGCTGGCTAGGGAATTCTGGGAGTCCAGAAGTCTTAAGGTTACCAAATTTTAACACCCCTGATTTAGAGCACCAGTTTTGGCAGTGTATTGTATCAAAGGGAGGCTATTCGTAATAATATATCCTTTTACTGGAAACATAAACTTACCAATTTATCTCACCATTTGTAACTTAGATGGAAACCTCCAAAATCTGTACTTTTGAAAATAATGCAACTCAGATACTGTAGATTAATTTTCATCATTTAAAATAAGTAGAGAAAGAGAGACAAATAAAGCTGAGATATATTTGGGTGTGGGGGAAAAAAAAAGCTACATTGGCTTTTAACATTTTGTTGCCAGACCCTGACATAAAGAATTAGCTCATTCAATCAAAAGAAGTTCAGATTTAATCTAACATGGGCATTCAATGGCTATTGTTTTTTTTTAAGATAGTGGGTTTTCAGTTATAGTTTTAACCATTAGATTTGTATTGTACTGTTTTATTGCTGTTGTGAGCTGCCCCGGGTCTTCGGAGAGGGGCGGCATAAAAGTCTAATATATTATTATTATTATTATTATTATTATTATTATTATTATTATTATGTCAGTACAACACAGCAAACGAGATCACTATGCTGGATTTTGTTTCATCACCAGTCGGGCACTTCCCAAGCACCTAGCACTGCGTGATGTAGCGGCGAATTATGTTTGCCGATCCCAGTAAAGCGGCCTTTTGCAATTGACAGATGGAGATTTTGTCAATTCCAATGGTTTTCAAATGTCCGCTGAGATCCTTTGGTACTGCGGCCAGCGGGCCAAGTACCACTGGGACCAATTTCACTGGTTTATGCCAGAGTCGTTGCAGCTCGATTTTTAGATCTTCGTATTTCACTAATTTATTATTATTATTATTATTATTATTATTATTATTATTATTATTATTATTATTATTATTATCATCATCATCATCATTCTTTACCCTCCATGTATAGTCAGGGAATCACAGGGCAGCGATGTTTGCAGAGCAAGACAAAGTAGGGAACCGATGAAGATGTGTCGCCACAATGTGCAGAAGCGACACTGGGGACTTTCTAAATATTGTTGATCCTGAGAAAAGAGACAGGCCTTAAATAGATACATCCTGGATTCCACACTTGATGTTCGCAGGAACAGAAATGTTGATCTTTTGGGGATTTGTGTAGGTTCAGATTGTTCACAAGCTCAATGAAACCCTCCTTAGACAAGATCAGATGAGGAGCCAGAGTTTGTTCTTCCTCCACCGTATACACCATCTGGCCTGCATAGTTGTAGGCGGGATAAATAAGGCAGTCACCTGGAAGAAGGAACATTTTATTGTGGATGGAGCTGTAAAGGGTTTCCGGAGAACCAGTGATGGGCTCCTACGGGTATGGTCAGGTACGCAGAAACGGTAGAAAAATTTTGAATTATTTTTTCCCCTTCTGGGCTCTGGGTATGTTTTTCCTATTGCAGTAAATGAAGTTGGATGTGTATAATTTTAGAAGAGCTATGCGTGCATGTGTGTGTACATACACACACAGTTTATATAGTAGATAATGTATATTTTTGTGTGCCTGTGTTTAACATGTATGTACAGACATGGCATATATGTCATGTTGCGGCCCTATTTGCGGCCCTATTTGGACCGGGATTCATTGCTCACAGTTGCGGCCCTATTTGGACCGGGATTCATTGCTCACAGTCACTCATGCCCTCATCACCTTGAGGTTCGACTACTGTAATGCTCTCTACATGGGGCTACTTTTGAAAAGTGTTCGGAAACTTCAGATCGTGCAGAATGCAGCTGCGAGAGCAGTCATGGGCTTACCTAGGTATGCCCATGTTTCACCATCACTCCGCAGTCTGCATTGGCTGCCGATCAATTTCCGGTCACAATTCAAAGTGTTGGTTATGACCTTTAAAGCCCTTCATGGCACTGGACCAGAATATCTCCGAGACTGCCTTCTGCCGCATGAATCCCAGCGACCGATTAGGTCCTACAGAGTGGGCCTTCTCCGGGTCCCGTCAACTAAACAATGTCGGTTGGCGGGCCCCAGGGGAAGAGCCTTCTCTGTGGCGGCCCCGACTCTCTGGAACCAACCCCCCCCGGAGATTAGAACTGCCCCTACTCTCCCTGCCTTCCGTAAACTCCTTAAAACCCACCTCTGCCGTCAGGCATGGGGGAACTGAAACATCTCCCCCGGGCATGTTCAATTTATACATGGTATGTTTGTGTGTGTGTTTGTTAGTAAATGGGGTTCTTTTTAAATCTTCTTAAATATTTTAAATTATTTGGATTTGTTATGATTGCTGTATTTTTGTTGTGAGCTGCCCCGAGTCTGCGGAGAGGGGCGGCATACAAATCTAAATAATAAATAAAAATAAATAATAAATAAATAAATATATATAGAATTAAATAGTATATTTTGGATGTTCAGTAATAGAATAGAATAGATAGGGAAACTGCATCACTTTGAAGCGAGGAAAAGCCAGGCACCCTAACCCTAACCCAAACCGTTGACGTGAGTGATGTCAAGTTAGCCACCTTTAAGCCAGTCACATGACCTTTAAGCCACTCTGGTTACATGATCATTAAGCCACTCCCACCTGGTCACATGGCTGGCAAGCCTCACCCACAAAATATGCCACGCCCACAGTGTGGTACTAAAAAGTTTTGCAGCCCTTCACTGCGCAGGAACTTGTTGGAAGTCTGTCCTGCTGCATCCCCAGCTCAGGAAAGCATCTCCTGTAAAAGCCATCGTATTGTCATTCAGCACACAGGTCTAGCAACCGTCCGTTTGGCACAAGCTTGTAATACAAAAGCTCCAAATTTGATTTCATAGCCATCCTGAATTTGGAGATCAGTGATAGCCCCGCTGTTCTTGGAGATGACACTGCGACAGCCCAGAAGGAGCTGTTTCAGGAGTCCCATGCCAGAGATATGACCAGTGTGGCAATGAATGTTGATTGCATGTAGCAAATTAAATCCAAGTTGCTTCACCTATATTAAATCGTATTTGGCCGTTTCCAAAACGGCATCTATTAGAAAGGCTTCTGTTGTCTTCATATCTTACAGCAGGTAAGTGTAAGTAAAACCTTTCGACTCAAAGAACTGTTGGAAGAGCAGGCCACAGGCACTGGGCAGAGCCGGCGCAGTAGCATCACTGTATGAGGCTGGAGCGGGGAAGCGGCTGGTTTAATAGCTGGTGGGCATCTGCAGGGCATCTCCGGAGCAGAAGCCACTTCATGATTGAGTGGTGCCACTTGATGCTGCGCCACCCTTAGAGAAACCGGAGCGAAGGGTGAAGTGACACCCTTTAACATTGACTCGGCTGGGCTGGGCTCAGTCCACATGTGCAATGAAATCTCTCCCACCCCCAAGAAATTAATAACCAAATTGCCTTTGTTTTCTTTTTAAAGCAATGATTCAAAATACATCTTGGGAATAAATCTTTTTGCAAGAGGAAATAAAAACATTCCAGAAGAAAAAAAGTACCAAAAGAATTTGGTATTCGGCAGCCTTGCTGCTATTTCCATTTTCTTAGCATTCCAGAAATGCCATAGACAGAGGAGGGCAGGTGATTACTCTTTAAGAACACCCATATTTTCAGTTACATCATGGATTAGACTGGGGGGGGGGGTTCAATTAATTTTGTGCATGAGAAATTGGGATGGTTTTACAGGGCCGGACTAAAATGCTGACCACTCTAAAGACCCAGACCCTGGCCTGACCTAAACACCCAGAACCACTCTACAGACCCCTAATTGGTTACAGCAACACGGTGCACCACAGTCACTGCACTGGAGTGTTTGCGTGGTTTCTGTGCTTGGCTGCTCTCGGTAGGAGGTCGGGGTCCGCTCCAGTGTGAGAATGAAAGAGCTCACCGCGTCTGCCGGGACTCCTCCGGTTCCTGCTTTCCTGATGAATCATAAGGAAAACAGGAACCAGAGGAGTCCCGGCAGATGCGGTGAGCTCTTTCATCCTCACACTGGAGCGGACCCTGACCTCTGCGGACCGGTCACAGATAGCGGGCGTGCTGGTCACAGACAGTGGGCGGGCCACATGTGGCCTGCGGGCCGCCCCTTGCCCAGGTCTCCAAGACACTCCAAGTGGTTAGGTTTCTGAATCCCTGAATGGGCTTACACATGTGAGTTTGTACTTGATACACATCAGCCCTTATTTTTAGTTGTTCTTTAATATTGAAATGTAGGCAATCCCCGACTTACGACCACAACTGAACCCAAAATTTATTTTGCTAACCCGGGTATTTGTCACAGTTGTTAAATGAATCATTGCAATTGCTAAATTAGTAACACAGTTGTTAAGTGAATCTGTTTATCCATCGACTTTGCTTGTCAGAAGGTCACAAAAGGTGATCAAACGATCCCCAAGACACTGCAGCTGTGATAAATGTGAGGCAGTTGCCAAAAGTCTGAATGTTGATCATGTGACCATGGGGAACGCTGCAATGGTCATAAGTGTGAAAAATGATCACAAGTCAATTTTTTCAGTGATGTAACTTTGAATGGTCACAAAATGAACTGCTGTAAGTCAAGGACTACATTGAGTATGTAGAAAAGAAAACGTCTTCACTTAAAGGAGCTGTGTCAAGCAATAAATGTAATCCAGCTTCCAAAAACAAGAGGAACAGATTACTGAGTTAACATTATTTTTCTTCGACAGCAATATTTACCTTGCTGAAGAACGGTTGCAGGAACTGGGCATGGCCAGTCTGGCTAAGAGAAGGACCAGGGGAGAGATGATAGTAGTTTTTCCTATACTTGAGGGGCTGCCACACAGAAAAAGGGGTTAGGATATTTTCCAAAGCACCAGAAGGCCAGACAAAGAACAATGGATGGAAACTGACCAAGGAGGGATTCAACCTGGAAATAAGGAGAAACTTTCTGACAGTGAGAGTGATCCACCAGTGGAACAGTTTGCCTGGGAATGTTGTGGGAGACTTTCAAGAAAGATTGGACTGCCATTTGTCTGAAATGGCGTAGGGCAGGGATGGTGAACCTTTTTTTCCTTGGGTTCCGAAAGAGTGTGCACATGCATTATTGCGAGTGCCCACACCCATAATTCAATGCGTGAGGAGGGCAAAAATAGCTTCTCCCACCTCCCTGGAGGCCTTCTGAGGCTGGAAGTGGCCTGTTTCCCAATTTCTGGTGGTCCCAGTAGGCCTGTGTTTCTCCTTCCCCAGGCTCCAAAGGCTTCCCTGGAGCCAGGGGAGGGTAAAAATGCCCTCCTCCATACCTTGGAGGCTCTCTGGAAGCCAAAAATGCCCTCTGTGTGAGCAAAAAATCAGCTGGTCAGCACACACATGCATGTTGGAGCTGAGGTAGGGCAATGGCTCGCGTGCCAATAGTTATGGCTCTGTGTACCACCTCTGGCACCCATGCCATAGGTTTGCCATCACTGAGGACTCCTACTTGAGTGAAGGGTTGAACTAGATGATCTACAAGGACCCTTCCAACTCTAGTAGTCTAGTCTAATCTAATCTAATCTAATCTAAAACCTCTCCCTTATATTACTTACATTATGACACCTAAACCTGAACCAAAAATGACAATGACCACATGTCATTTGGCGGGCCCCAGGGGAAGAGCCTTCTCTGTGGCGGCCCCGGCCCTCTGGAACCAACTCCCCCCAGAGATTAGAACTGCTCCTACCCTCCCTGTCTTTTGTAAACTACTCAAGACTCATTTATACTGCCAGGCATGGGGGAGTTGAGATAGCTCTTCCCCCTAGGCCATTACAAGTTATGCATGGTATGTTTGTGTGTATGTTTGGTTTTATAATAGGGGTTTTTAGTTGTTTTTTATTATTGGATTGTACATGTTGTGTTTATTATTCTTGTTAGCCGCCCTGAGTCTATGGACAGGGGCGGCATACAAATCCAATAATTTTTTAAAAAAAATTAATGTACAAAAATTAATGTACAGAGTACCTAAATGGTTAGAAAATAACATTTCGCAAGTGTTGGGTTATACAGCAACCATTTGCACTCCGTTTATTCACCAGGAATGTTGGCAGCACTTTCTCCCATTTCTCCATCCGGATTTGAAAGAGGAGGTTGCAGCACTTAAAAAAAAATAACAATATAAAACTAAACAAAACAAATACTCTTCTGCTAGAATTTTTAGGTCAATGAGTAGGAGCGACTGACACCCCAAACGCATCCACTGAATTGGCAGGAAAGGGTGAATTCTGTTTCCATGCTCACTGTTCTTGCCTGCACAGTGGGTAAGGCTTGAAGAGCAGAGAGAGGAAAGGCTTGAAGAGCAGAGAGAGGAAAGGCAAGCAGTAGTGAAGAAGAGAAGGAGTAGAGAATGGATGCATTTGTGTGTAAAAAGCAGAAGAAGAAAACTCTTCTGTTGAAGATGCCTTCTGCATCCCTTCTGTTTTATAGGAAGCCCTTGATTTACAAGGGCTGCAATTGAGCTCAACATTGCTGTGGCTAAACAAAGCAGTCATTTTGCCCTATTTGATAACCATTGTTCCCAAAAGTTGTTAAGTGAATCAGGTCAGCTGTTAAGCAAACCATGTGGTTATTAAACAAATCTGGATCCCTGCCCCCCCCCCCTTGATTTGCTTGTCAGAAGCTAGCTGAGAAGATTACAATGCAGGGGATCACAAGATCCAGGGACAATGCAACCATCAGCGAAAGCTGATGTCGATCACGGTTGATACACAGCGAAAGCCAAACACCTGAATTTTGATCATGTGGCTAGGGAGAGGCTGCAATGGCCATAAGTGTGAAAAACGGGCCATAAATCATTTTTTTTTCAGTGCTGTTGTAATTTTTTAACGCAAATAGTTGTAACGTGAGCACTAACTGTACTTGCTCTTAGTCTACAGCAGGGGTGTCAAACACACGTGATCATATTGGTGTCATGCAATGTATTACAACTTCCCCCCCTTTGCTAAACCGGGCATGGGTGTGGAGCATCTGGCCTGCGGGCAATGAATTGACAGACAATCTCCACTATCAGCTGAAAATAAAATTTCACTACTTTTTATTCTTCTCCTGGCTTGGCCATTAGCCAGTGATAGGTATATTTTCACAATAAGCAGATGGAATATAATATAATGTAATGTAATGTAATGTAATGTAATGTAATATAATAATAGAATAGAATAGAATAGAATAGAATAGAATTAATAGAATAGAATATTATTGGCCAAGTGTGATTGGACACACAAGGAATTTGTCTTGGTGTATATGCTCTCAATGTACATAAAAGAAACGATACACTTGTCAAGAATCATAAACGACAACACTTAATGATAGTCTGGGTACAAATAAGCAATCAAATCATATTAGGAACCCGTCAATATAAATTGTAAGGACACAAGCAATAAAGTTACAGTCATTCAGCCATTTGTGGGAGCAGAGTCAGGTTACAAGCGGTGTGCCACAAGGGTCTGTTATGGGTCCTATTCTTTTTAATATGTTTGTGAGTGACATAGGGGAAGGTTTGGTAGGGAAGGTTTGCCTATTTGCCGATGACTCTAAAGTGTGCAATAGGGTTGATATTCCTGGAGGCGTCTGTAATATGGTAAATGATTTAGCTTTACTAGATAAATGGTCAAAGCAATGGGAACTGCAGTTTAATGTTTCCAAATGTAAAATAATGTACTTGGGGAAAAGGAATCCTCAATCTGAGTATTGTATTGGCAGTTCTGTGTTAGCAAAAACTTCAGAAGAAAAGGATTTAGGGGTAGTGATTTCTGACAGTCTCAAAATGGGTGAACAGTGCAGTCAGGTGGTAGGGAAAGCAAGTAGGATGCTTGGCTGCATAGCTAGAGGTATAACAAGCAGGAAGAGGGAGATTATGATCCCGCTATATAGAATGCTGGTGAGACCACATTTGGAATACTGTGTTCAGTTCTGGAGACCTCACCTACAAAAAGATATTGACAAAATTGAACGGGTCCAAAGACGTGTGGAATGGTGGAAGGTCTTAAGCATAAAACGTATCAGGAAAGACTTAATGAACTCAATCTGTATAGTCTGGAGGACAGAAGGAAAAGGGGGGACATGATCGAAACATTTAAATATATTAAAGGGTTAAATAAGGTCCAGGAGGGAAGTGTTTTTAATAGGAAAGTGAACACAAGGACAAGGGGACACAATCTGAAGTTAGTTGGGGGAAAGATCAAAAGCAACATGAGAAAATATTATTTTACTGAAAGAGTAGTAGATCCTTGGAACAAACTTCCAGCAGATGTGGTAGATAAATCCACAGTAACTGAATTTAAACATGCCTGGGATAAACATATATCCATCCTAAGATAAAATACAGAAAATAGTATAAGGGCAGACTAGATGGACCACGAGGTCTTTTTCTGCTGTCAGACTTCTATGTTTCTATGTTTCTATGAAATGGGAGAGGCGAATGGTGAGATTAATAGTAGTGCAGACTTAGTGCAGACTTAGTAAATATTTTGACAGTGTTGAGGAAATTATTTGTTTAGCAGAGTGATGGCATTCGGGAAAAAACCGTTCTTGTGTCTAGTTGTTCTGGTGTTTACGATTATTAGATGGAGGATGTTAGAGCAACTTTTTTGTGTATAGGCAATATAACTTTATGAATATAAATTACTTATGGTAGTTTATGAAAACCAGTATGGTGTAGAAAACAGGGGATAATAATAATTAATAATAATAATTTATTAGATTTGTATGCCGCCCCTCTCCACAGACAGAGTTCTAGTCTTGCCCTGGCCACAATGCCAGCCGAGAAGAGAATTATTCAGGCAGTTAGAAAGACACAAGATTGATTTGAAAGTGCATGCCAACACACACACACACACACACACACACACACAGAGTCAGTCAGGCAGTTTATAGCAGCATTCTTCTGCATGTTTACTCAGAAGTAAATTCCATTGAGTCCAACAGAGCTTACTTCTGGAAGAACAAGTGATTCCGTGGATTCTGCTTTCTCATCCTTCCTATTTTTATTTTGTCTTTCAAAAAAACATCACACATGGATTTTTGTGAATGTATCTCTGAATACACTTTTGCATTTTTGAAAATTGGAAAACTGAATTACAAAAGTTGCTTAAGACAGAATAGTGAATAAACAGTATGCTAGGTTTGTAAATGAATAAAAACCAAGCAATTTACTTACATATGATTACCTCCAAGAAATCACGTTTTGGAAGGACGAAGCATAAATCAAACATCCTAAAGATTTTAATCTTAAAAAGATATATTTTAGCAAATCTAGAACTTGGCATAAAATGGAGCAATAAAGGTAAAAGATGGATGGCAAAATCAGTAAGAATTATTCTTAAAAACAGGCAGAGGAAAAAAACCAGTTAACATCTCTGTATAATTTATGCCTCGATTAATAGCCTGATCGTTATAAAAGTTAGCATTTTCTCTATATAATTTTCATTAAATCAATTTTTAAATGAAGGCTGTGTGCTGTTCTTATTCATCCCCCATATTTTCTACGTCACATCTGACATTAAAGTGCTTATATTATTTAAATGTACAGTTCTGTACAATTTTATATACAGAATTCCAAGGTTTTAAAGGTTAAAAAGGACAATGAAATTATTATTTCCTATGTGAAGTAGGCATGCATAAATTAAATATAAGCCAGTTCAGCAATATCATTGAATTTTAATTGTTTGCATTATATATGTAGTAATTCCTATATTAGGATCTTCAGCATAGTTCATTGTTTTTTTAAATGGTTTAAGCATGCTAAAACCCCACTGCTTTCAACATTAAATAGTGTTAACTTTCCCCACCCTGGAATATGGCTTTTAAATGTAAATACAGTTAAAAATACATATATCTGTAATATATGTGTATTGAGTAAACAACCAGTATACTCAAAATTAATTTCAGACATAGAAAAAACATGCATTAATTTTTTATAAATAAATAAATGCATGTAGTTTTTTCCATGTCTGAAAATAATTTCAAGTTAATTTCTGTATCTTAATTTCCATATCTAAAGTATATGTGGTACCTTGCTCAACAGTAGTAACTGTGAGAGGGATCTTGGAGTCCTAGTGGACAACCATTTAAATATGAGCCAGCAGTGTGCAGCAGCTGTCCAAAAAGCCAACACAGTTCTAGGCTGCATTAACAGAGGGATAGAATCAAGATCATGTGAAGTGTTAATACCACTTTATAAGGCCTTCATAAGACCACACTTGGAATACTGCATTCAGTTCCGGTTGCCACAATGCAAAAAGGATGTTGAGACTCTAGAAAGAGTGCAGAGAAGAGTAGCAAAGATGATTAGGGGACTGGAGGCTAAAACATATGAAGAAAGGTTGCAGAAACTGGATATGTCTAGTTTAATGAAAAGAAAGATTACGGGAGGCACGATAGTAGTGTTGCCACGGAGAGGAGGGAGTCAAACTCTTATCCAATGCACCTGAGGGTAGAACAAGAAGCAATGGGTGGAAACTGATCAAGGAGAGAAGCAACTTGGAACTAAGGAGAAATTTCCTGACATAACAGTTAATCAGTAGAACGGCTTGCCTCCAGAATTTGTGAATGATCCAACACTGGAAGTTTTTAAGAAGATATTGGATAGCCATTTGTCTGAAGTGGTGTAGGGTTTCCTGCCCAAACAGGGGGTTGGACTATAAGACCTCCAAGGTCCCTTCCAACTCTGTTATTCTATTCTGCTCTGTTCTATTAATATTGCTCAGGAATAAAAACTATTAGAAATAGTGGCATTGTCAGGAAAGCAATTTCATACTTTTAGTCGGTGAAAGCTGCATTTGAAACACTGAAGAATTATTACAAAGGAACATCAACATTTTGATAAATATGTTTTACATTTAACCCTGCATTTCAAAGAGAAAACATAAATGATACAACTGTATGACAAAATGTATGATTAGAAAATGATTAGTCTTTTGGATCAGTATTTTCCAACCTTGGCAACATTCGCTGGATATATATATATATATATATATATATATATATATATATATATATATATATATATATATATACATACATACATACATACATACATACATACATACATACATACATACATTCTGGCAAGCAAGCAATTGCCAGCTTAGCTAGACCTTTAATACTAAAAAGTAAGGCTACACTTCAGAATTTATGAAAATCCTATGAAAATCCCCAAAGCCTCTGTTTAAAAAAAAAAAAGACAATAACTCAAAAGATTACATTGATGTATGAGTATTGAGGGAACACACCCAATGCTCCCACCGCTCCTCCTTTGTTGAGAATGTTTTCATGAACATTCCACAGAAATGATGGCACTTGCCACTGTCCCTAAATTTCTCTTTTTCAGGCCGAGGGAGGGACCACGCCCTGCCCTCTGAGTAGAACAGGAGAATGAGTTAAAACGCGGTCAACCGGGACACCATCCACCACCCACTGTTGCTGTGCAACCCTGTTTCAAAGGATCATGTGTGCGTTTCTCTTGAACATGCCCCAAAATGAGGTTGCATGGCAACCAAGCTCAGAGAGTTGCTCCTGACGTGATCTGAAGTCAGTAGCAGCCAAGAGAACCTCTGGTGACACTCTCTAAATTCTGTCCAGGTGTCTCAGCTTAGAGCCCAGGCCCTTGGACGAGGGTCAGACCTTTGATGCAAACTACCATTTATTTTTTCCAGGCAGAATCTTGGGTTATACCCACGGATCAAAGTTAAAAACTCATCTGGAAACGGAATTTCACCTTGTTCCAATGTTAAAAAAAAAAAAGGGGGGGGGGAAGAAATCAGCAATCATTTCAAGAGCTGAATGGAAGAAAGCCCAAAGTTGCATGAAACGCTGGTGAGCTATAATGAAAGTTTCCACAAATTTGGATGGAGTCTTTGGATTCATAACAGAGCTGGAAGCTAGTTAATTTTTTTTTGCCTAGGTTTTGCTGCCAATCTTTTGCATAGATCATTGCATTGCACATTTTGCTTTTCAAAGATGATAAAAGCCTCTTTTTGAAGGAAACCTTTTAAAAGCAGTAATGTCAACTGTCCCTCCTTGCCCCCACTTTTAAAGAAGGGGATATATGTCGTTTGGATCCGAAGCAGTGCAAGTGAAAGTCCCAGCGGAAGAGTTTATGTGCGCTGTAAACGGCCTCAAAAATCAGGGCAATCTTTTTTTTAAAAAAATGTGATAGTAAAGGAATGCACGTTGTTTGTTTTGGCTACTTAGCACAAACTCTCCACCTGCATTTGATTGAGTTTAGCCTCTGACTCCTCCTTCCCTTTTCAGCCATGAAAGAACAGGAAGTCAAGAAGGGAACGGGAGAGGGAACACGTTGTGCTAGCAGTCAGACCACTGTTTAAATTTTTTTAGCCCCAAAACAAACATGAATACGGAAAGATTTTATGGCTAGATACATCAACAATCTCTGCTGTTCTAAAAACCCTCCTTACAATCATTTACTTGTTCACATTTTTCCACCTGTAGACAAGTTATTAGCAGTAGGTTTCTGATTCACAGTCCCTCTCTAAGCGAGCCTGATATATAAAGAAATAAATAAGTGCTAATATAAAGTATCTCCCAGGTTATTTTACAATCCTATCTGCCAAATGCCTGAACGGCTTCTCTGTAGTGTCAGCTATCTAACTGATCATTTGACTTTCATTATTGATATCCTCTGTGTCATTTTGTCTAACAAAAAAAAGTTATAGTTTGTTTTAGTCAAGCACAGAAGCAACCAAAGATAGTTGAAATAAAAGTTAGTTAGACGATCAGATAATAAATAAAAGAAAAATAATTTTGCACTGCAGAAAATCTAACGAATTAGTAATATAATAATATATTTATTGTCTTTTAAAATTTGGCTTTAATATCTCTTTTTGATCTTCTGCATTAGATAAATGATACAGTGGTGACTTCAAAGGAACTTTGAAAAGGTAATATCAGAAAACAAAAGATTTTATCGCAGCTCCTGGAACTCCGAGACACAACTCCTAGAATTCAGGCAATCAATGAAGGCTTCAGAGCGAGTGGTGTCAAAAGTACACTCCAAAGTACTTTGTGGATTTATAAGCCACAAAATATACAACCGAAAACAGAAATGCAGCATTTCTCTAGCACTTCTCTAATCTGAGTAACAGGAAATTGAACTGCACCACACTGAGCAGTATTACTTTGCAACTTGATGTGTAGGTCTAATATTAGAATCAGGAACAGGACTGAACATTTAGAATGTGAGAGAGGGGGCATGTATGCATATACTTATTTATTATATTATTTATTTATTAGATTTGTATGCCGCCCCTCTCCGTAGGCTCGGGGCGGCTAACAACAATAATAAAACAGCATATGATAAATCTAATATTTAAAATAACTAAAAACCCTTATTAAAAGTCAAACATACACACAAACATACCATGAAAAAATTGTATAGGCCTGGGGGGAAAGGAATATGTCAATTCCACCATGCCTGATGACAGAGATGGGTTTTAAGGAGCGTACGAAAGGCACATGCACAAGAATTTACTACATAAACAACAAAGTTTAGAATGAAAATGCAGTTTAATGTCAAATGCAGTGGTAGCTCTACTTAAGAACTTAATTCGTTCCGTGACCAGGTTCTTAAGTAGAAAGGTTTGTAACCAGTGTTCCCTCTAATTTTTTTGGGGGGTGGGCGGAAAAGTATAGTGTCTGAGCGGCAGTCCCTTCGGGACTGGGCAGCACAGAAATAATAAATAAATAAACAAACAAACAAACAAAAAACCCACCCTGTTTTGCCTCAGAGAATTTCAAAATAAAATACTGTACCGTGTGTCTATAACAGTGAGCTCATAATAGGGCAACTCTATCAATATCAAAATGCCACTTAAATAGTTGAGCTAGTTTCAAACTAGATTTTGATTTTCTTTCTCTCTTCCTTACTCCCATTCTTTTTCTTTCTCTTTTCCTTCCTCTCTTTTTTCTATCTGTTTCTCTTCCTCTCTTCCTCTCTCTCTCCTTCCCTCTCACTCTTTCCCTCTCAGCTTCTGGGCAGGTTTGGAAAACTCTGAGTTGATGATGATTTTTAAGTGAGCGATTGCTCACTGCTCAGCTTAGAGGGAACTATGTTTGTAACTAGAAACAATTTTTCCCATAGGAATCAATGTAATAGCAAATAATGCGTGCAAACCCATTAGGAAAGAAATAAAAGCTCAGAATTTGGGTGGGAGGAGGAGGAGGAAGAAGAGGAGGAGGACAGTCGCTGCTCAGAGCAAAGGGAGGGTTTCTTTTTTCTGGCCACTGGCAGAGGTTTATTCCCTCTCCAAGCGCCCAGATAAAGGAAAATGCTTTGTTCGCTCTGGACTGCCAAAACCTCCTTAAGCACCATCGAAAGGCTCCTCTGGCAGCCCAGAAAAGCCCAAGATGGCCGTGATTAAAGGGGGAATGGCAGGAAACTGGCCGGGCCTTTGTGCCGCTCTCAAATTTCCTGGGAAATTTTTCCGGGCTCAGGTTCTTAAGTAGAAAATAGTTCTTAAGAAGAGGCAAAAAAATATTGAAAACCCGGTTCTTATCTAGAAAAGTTCTTAAGTAGAGGTACCACTGTACTGGTAGAGTGTTTCTTCATATGTTGAGAGAAGCAGATATGTGTTCGGGGATGAGAAGAAAAACATATAAATAGATTTGCTTATTACTATGTTCACAAGTACAAGATTGGACAGACAACCTATTATTATATTTGTTGGGTTTTTTTTTTAAAAAAAATCTCATTTGAAAGTCTTTCAAAAGAAAAAAAAATGAATTGTAATAAATCTCAGAAAGCAGAAAATCTTACAGAGAAATAAAGCCAGGGTTGGATATAGTTGCTTCTGCTGCTATGCATCAGCCCAGTTCTATAAAGTAAAATGACAATAATCTGTCACTGATGAATCTCTCTCCCTTCCCCTCCCTCCCTTACACCCTCCAAAATAAGATACTTATGTTATTCATTATTCTTTCAGTATTGAGAAGCTTGAGAACCTTTGATAATACACTCCTCATGCATGTATATGTGAGTACAAAAAGGTGAGATATGTCTCTAATAAACATATGATTTACATATAATATAGTTAATATCCATTTTCATGATCAGATGTTCATTTTTTTCAATAGCTGAACCAGAGATCATGAAAATAAAATATGAATCCTCTAGTTAATTGCCCAATAAATGCAAGTCTTTTCATATACCGTAGCTATATCAACCACCAATAGAAAGATGTAGCAATTTGAAAACTGCATGTGATAAAACAACTGAAAAACTACTCTAGGGGTGAAATGACATGCAATGATCAATTTGAAACCTGTCCACCCATCCCACCCACACTTCCTTCCTAAGATAAGCTGAAAATAAAAATAGAAAAGAGGCAATAAGGGTTTTAAAACTCTTATTTTGCCCTGTATTTGATATACAGTGATCCCTCTATTATCGCGAGGGTTCCGTTCCAAGACCCCTCGCGATAATCGATTTTTCGCGATGTAGGGTTGCGGAAGTAAAAACACCATCTGCGCATGCGCCCTTTTTTCTATGGCCGCGCATGCGTAGATGGTGGAGTTTGCGTTCCCCGCTGCCCACGCAAAGGGGAAACCCCGATTCGGCTCCTTGCTGTTGCTGCGCTACCAAGCAGATCAGCTGCTGGGCGGCCGAAGGAACCTTCCCTGGGTCTTCCCCCTCTGGCTGGCGGGCGGGCGAGCGGCAGGCATCAGCAAGGAGCCGGGGTTTCCCCTTTGCGTGGGCGGCCGGGAAGACCCAGGTTGGGGGTTCGGGGGGGGGTGCTGGGAAGCCCCCCAGGCCGGCTGCGACCTTTTAAAACAGCTGCGCCGCTTCCCAGCTGAGTCCTGAAGCCAAACGCCAAAGGCGAACTTCCGCGTTTGGCTTCAGGACTCAGCTGGGAAGCGGCGCGGCTGTTTTAAAAGGTCGCAGCCGGCCTGGGGGGCTTCCCAGAACCCCCCAGAACCCGGGTTGGGGGTTCGGGGGGGTACTGGGAAGCCCCCCATGCCGGCTGCGACCTTTTAAAACAGCCGTGCTGCTTCCCAGCTGAGTCCTGAAGCCAAACGCGAAAGTGGTTTTTTTTTAATTAATATTTTTTTAAAAATCGCGATATAGCATTTCGCGAAGATCGAGATCACGAAACTCGAGGGATCACTGTATACAAAATAACCCCTACATTGAAGACACTGTATTTTCATCTCCACTGAACGAAAAGAAGCCATGGATAAAAATTATTATTGAAAAAGGCTCAAAATAGAAGATGTTATCCCTTGCTGCTCAGCAGGAACTTTCATACTCTATGACTCTTTTTATTAAAAACAAAACAAAACAAAACAACCCACAACACCCATATCTGAAATCTTGAACGTTATTTGAAGAAAACCATGATGTTTAAGAAAAACTGCTTTCAGCTTGAAGGTGCAATGCACTCAGTTATCACCTGACTGGCCTGAGGTCTGAAAGGACAGCAATATTATATACAGTGGTACCTCTACTTGCGAACTTAATTCGTTCCGTGACCAGCTTCTTAAGTAGAAAAGTTTGTAAGAAGAAGTAATTTTTCCCATAGGAATCAATGTAAAAGCAAATAATGTGTGCGATTGGGGAAACCACAGGGAGGGTGGAGGCCCTGTTTCCTCCCAGGAGATTTCTAGAGAGGCCCCACGGAGGCTTCTCCCTACCTTTTCTGGCCCTGTTTCCTCCCAGGAGATTCCTAGAGAGGCCCCACGGAGGCTTCTCCCTCCCATTTCCGGTTACAGTTTTGGAGGCTCTGGTTTGTAAATCGAAAATGGTTCTTGAGAAGAGGCAAAAAAATCTTGAACACCTGGTTCTTATCTAGAAAAGTTCGTAAGTAGAGGCGTTCTGAGGTAGAGGTACCACTGTATTTGAATCTTGCACTGTTGTTCTTATTCCATAAACATACATGATATGCCATATTTGTAACTGTGTGGATGTCAATTACTGTAAAAAAATCTCCATTAGGAAAAAAAAAAATCATCATTTTTTCCGAAGATGGTGGCACATATATATGCAGCAGCTTGATGCTCCAGAGACCAGTATCTTTTTGTTTTCTGAACAGTTTTTATCCCAGAGCCATAATTGCACTTAACAATGTACTAGGAGGTCACCATCAGTGAACTGCTGGACAATACTACTTGGTCTGTTATGTGGATGTTGGATGGTTCCGGTGGGAAATTGTGATGGGTTGAGCATGTTTTTCGGATTGTTATGTATGTTGAGATTGGTCTTTGGCATCATACGAATTTTGTTGCATGGGTACTGTGTATATACATACAGTGACAATAAAGTATTTATTTTATTTTTATGTATGTGTTGTTTGGTTTTTAATTATGATAGGGTTTTTAGTTTTTTAATATTAGATTTGTGCCATTATAATATTGTTTTTATCGTTGTTGTGAGCCGCCCCGAGTCTTCAGAGAGGGGTGGCATACAAACCTAATAAATAATAATAATAATAATAATAATAATAATAATTATTATTATTATTTATTATTTATTTTTTATATTTCATATTCAAGAAATTTAGGATTATTTGTCTGACAGAAATAGAAGTAACAAAGAAAACACGGATTTCCTGTCTGTTGAATTACTTATCATACAAAGCCAGATACAGCAAAAATGAATTATGCAAGTAATATATATACAAACAATGTATTAAGAACCTCAGGAACACTGAATCTCCTGATGTGCCAATACTGATAAATTGCTAGGAATAAAACAAAACATACTGTATCACCAGGAGAGATAATGCACAGACTTGAGATGGATGCAAAGTAAATTTCCAAATAAAACACCTCTGAACCTCCCTTGGTGGATTACCAATAAATAAGTCAAAGAAGCACGTAAACTCTGTTACCTGAAAAAAGTATAGACATGTGAGAGAACCGAGATAAAGATAAAATTGAACTCACAATCGGAAACTTTACAATAAGTAGAATGGTGAAGAAAAGTGGGATTCTCCAAACTAGGGATTTCAATCTAAACTGGGGATTTCAATTTGCCTTTCAACCTGCTAGTTGGTTTTCAAATTGCTCTGTTGATGCCAGATGCAGTAATAAATTTAACACAAATGATGATAATAATACAGGGTTGGTTTGCGGGGTTTCCATCTTGGGTGGGTGGCACCTAAATATATAGCCCTCAAAAGTGCCAGTAACCACTTTGCGGTTTGAGCTTGAATCAATTGGCAGTTTGAGTTGGCTTTCAAATAAATCTAAAAATGGTCAGGGTGGAGCACAAGAACAGAGAGTTGCCTTATTCCTGTGGGAAGGGTTTTTGTGTGTGTGTTTCACCTCTTTTCCCAATTGTGGCTAGTTTTTCCTTTCAGATATTAAAACAAGATCAAGGACCAGACACTCATCTTCATCCCTTTGAAATTTCTGTGTGTGGTCCTTCTGGTTTTCCAGTTAAAATGGAATTTGCATTGAAAGCATGACTTGAATCTTTCCCCAAACATGTCACAGATTTTGGAAAAGCTTCATAATAAATGGAGGTCCCCTTCTCATTCATCAGTAAAACGCCAGGGAAGTGTAAGAGATACAACTGTTTTAAATGGACTGAAAAAATCATCATATTCACTGAAATCTTTCTGATACCTGTTTTGTAATGGGCATTCCGAAAGATGGGAGTTTATCTATTATATCCACTAATCACTTACAAGCAATAAGAAATGGCAATAATAACGGAAAGGTTCGGCACTGATAATGGCAAAAATGTAAATGGTAGATGTGAGCATGTTGTCAAAATGGTTCTTTTATCCCACGTGAACAGTAAATGACAATAAAATGTCTGTGTTCACAGAATACAACTTAATCTAATCATAATCCTTTCCATGACATGGGGTAACTAGATAGGATAGCATAACTATCATTATTATTATTTATTAGATTTGTATGCAGCCCCTCTCTGTAGACTCACGCAGTAGTCATTTCTTAATCCTCCTAGCTATCACCCATAAACTTCTCTTTTTCCTAATTTATTTATTTATTTATTAGATTTGTATGCTGCCCCTCTCCGAAGACTCGGGGCGGCTAACAACAATATAAAAAGACAATGTAAACAAATCTAATATTAAAAATAATCTAAAAAACTCCAATTTAAAGAACCACTCATACATACAAGCATACCATGTATAAATTCTATAAGCCTAGGAGGAAGGGAAATTTCAATTCCCCCATGCCTGATGACAGAGGTGGGTTTTAAGGAGCTTGCGAAAGGCAAGGAGGGTGGGGGCAACTCTGATATCTGGGGGGAGCTGGTTCCAGAGGGCCGGGGCCTCCACAGAGAAGGCTCTTCTCCTGGGTCCCGCCAAATGACATTGCTTAGTCGACGGGACCCGGAGAAGGCCAACTCTGTGGGACCTAACCAGTCGCTGGGATTCATGCGGCAGAAGGAGGTCCCGGAGATATTCTGGTCCGATGCCATGAAGGGCTTTATAGGTCCTAAAGTATATTTTCTACTGTATGTAATTGGGGACCAGTTATGCCTTGAACAGGCAAAAGGAGCGTCCTCCCCCTCCTCCTCCTTCCTTTTCCTCCTCCCCTTTCCCTCCTTTTTCACACTCAAATTGCAAAATAATGTGAATACTACTGAGGGAACAGCTCCTACAGAAATCCTGTTTTCCCAGGTCCTCTCTGGAGCATTACTGTACCTCAGTCTCAGGAGAGTCAACCGACTCCTCAGCAAGGAGTTGATGCATTGTTTTTATGTGTATTGTTCTAAAAGACAGTTAAGTTGCTACAGTTGAAAGACTTCTGCAAATCTAAAGGGAGTTCGTTTAGCCCAAACAAAACTGTTTGAAGCTAAATTTAGCCCCCCTCTGGGAAATTAATGACTCCACTTGTGCAGGTTACAGAGCTTATATTAAGACATCACTTTATTTTAACTTATTTTAATTTTTTTGCAGAATTCCTGGAACAAACTTCTAGCAGACGTGGTTGGTAAATCCACAGTAACTGAATTTAAACATTCCTGTGATAAACATAGATGCATCCTAAGATAAAACACAGGAAATAGTATAAGGGCAGACTAGATGGACCATGAAGTCTTTTTCTGCCATCAATCTTCTATGTTTCTAATTCAAAAATTTTGTTTGGCCAATTTCCCTTTTCCTCCCTTTATCGCTAAACATCAGCGACACATTGTTTCAAAGTCATGATCACCAACATTTGATGGAAACTGTATCAATATGGATAGTGGCACATATAAGGAACTTCATTTTGAATTGCACGAAATGCATGGAGGTAAGGGGCAAATATGTTTTCTTGGAGAAAAGTTGGTCACCCCTGTCCAATGCAACAGGTTATGGAGGCTGCAGTCTGTATTGTATTGCATTGTATTGTTTGTCTGAATTTATAATTGTTGGGCTCTACTTCAGCTGCTTGTTCAAGGGTCTTCTCTACCCTAGTTTGAGTGCTGAATCTGCTGTTCCTAGAAGATAGCAGCTTGGAGTCTTTGCAGATCAAGAATCTGCAGGAGTGTTGTGTTGCATGGCCATTCCTTAAGTCTCTTTAAGTGTGATACTACAAAACTGGCTTGTTATGAGCAATGTAACTGAATTTGAAGAACTGTCTG
Organism: Erythrolamprus reginae; assembly: GCF_031021105.1. Taxonomy (NCBI): domain Eukaryota; kingdom Metazoa; phylum Chordata; class Lepidosauria; order Squamata; family Dipsadidae; genus Erythrolamprus; species Erythrolamprus reginae. Next base: position 128,399,708 of record NC_091950.1, read on the forward strand.
TAGACAATCCCCAACACTTTACCCTTAGACTATCTACGGTTGATCTCACCAGGTTCCTAAGAGGTCAGTAAGGGGCGTACATAAGCTCACTAGAGTGCCTTCTGTCCCCTGTCCTATAGTCTCTCCTATATCTCCTATATGTTCTCTTTTATCTCTTCTATCTTTTCTATCCCTTCTATCTCTTCTATCTCTTCTATCCTTTCTGCTATTCTCTCTAGTTATATTTTACTGCTATATTTTCTCTTCTCTTCTTTCTTTAATATATTATATTTGAATATATCCTCTATAACCTTCACTGTGTATTATTGTGCATTGGACAAAACAAATAAATAAAAAAATAAAATAAATAAAAATAAATAAATAGATGCCTGGGATTAAGAATAGCAGGATCATTGCTGCTTACGCTCTTGAAGCTCAGAGAGTTTGGATGTAACTTCACGTATCATGTGAGAAACTGTTGGAGATTTTTCAGAATTATGAACTCATTGGTATGGGTGGACATCCCTGATGGGCTTGGCAGGGTTTCAAGCATGACCTGGAAAATGCCTTTCCTTTTTTTCTCAAGAAAGTTGTTTCTTGAATATTCTGGCAACATATTTTCCCTGGCCTCACTCCTGATATAATTATACCACATCCTTATGATTTATCTGGTCTGCATTTGACCTAATTCCAATTAGTCATTTCTACCTGGATGCACAAAAAAAGTTGCCAAATTAAATACACACTTCTAATCTTTAATGTTTGACTGCTTTTTTGGACAAGTCTGGTCAAAGACTCTGTCTGCTCCTGAAAGTGTAGCTTTCATAGCAAATAGGAAAATCTATGTACAGTGGTACCTCTACCTAAGAACGCCTCTACTTACGAACTTTTCTGGATAAGACCCGGGTGTTCAAGATTTGTTTTGCCTCTTCTCAAGAACCATTTTCCACTTACAAACCCGAGCCTCCGAAACTGTAACTGGAAAAGGCAGGGAGAAGCCTCCGTGGGGCCTTTCTAGGAATCTCCTGGGAGGAAACAGGGCCGGAAAAGGTGGGGAGAAGCTTCCATGGGGCCTCTCTAGGAATCTCCTGGGAGGAAACAGGACCAGGAAAGGTGGGGAGAAGCCTCTGTGGAACCTCTCTAGGAATCTCCTGGGAGGAAACAGGAAAGGTGGGGAGAAGCCTCTGTGGGACCTCTTTAGGAATCTCCTGGGAGGAAACAGGGCCAGAAAAGGTGGGGAGAAGCTTCCCTGGGGCCTCTCTATAAATCTCCTGGGAGGAAACAGGACCAGGAAAGGTGGGGAGAAGCCTCTGTGGGACCTCTCTAGGAATCTCCTGGGAGGAAACAGGGCTGGAAAAGGTGGGGAGAAGCTTCCATGGGGCCTCTCTAGGAATCTCCTTGGAGGAAACAGGACCTTGAAAGGTGGGGAGAAGCCTATGTGGGACCTCTCTAGGAATCTCCTGGGAGGAAACAGGGCCGGAAAAGGTGGGGAGAAGCTTCCATGGGGCCTCTCTAGGAATCCCCTGGGAGGAAACTGGGCCTCCACCCTCCCTGTGGTTTCCCGAATTGCATACATTATTTGCTTTTACATTGATTCCTATGAGAAAAATTGCTTCTTCTTACAAACATTTCTACTTAAGAACCCGGTCACAGAACGAATTAAGTTCGTAAGTAGAGGTACCACTGTACTACTAAAACATTCATTGTCATGACCCTTAACTGGGCAAACTAATGCATCGTGGGGCAACAATTTTTGAACCTAGGTACCTCAAACGGGTTACCTTACATAACGTGTCCAAAATCTGGCTCCCATGACCCTTGAGGAAATGACATTTTGGAAAGTTGTGACTTCTTCAGTACTGGGGGCATTGGTGGGAGGGACAACTGAACTGTACGGAGAGGGGCGGCATACAAATCCAATAAATAAACAAACAAACAAACAAATAAATAAATAAATAGATAGATAGACAGACAGACAGACAGACAAACAAACAAACAAACAAAGAAGCAAATAAGAGGGAGGGGGAGAGAAAATAGGAAGCCGCCACATATAATTGGCAGGTATCAGTGAGTAGGAGCTTCTCCTTTTCCTACTGCTGTTGACTCTCTGCCTGGACTCTGGCCTAAAACCGAATGGGCAGTTTAGCTTTTCTCCACCATTGGGGGCCCAGTATCATTAGAACCCCTAGGCTCCCTCCCCTACCCCAGGCACAGCACAGGGCAGGATAGGGGCACGGGGCGGTATCTGTGGACAAGGACGTCTGTATCCCATGGAATCCCTCAAACTCCCATTGTCAGGCAGACAGGATCAGGTGTGGGGTGGCCTGGGTGGCAAACCAACTTCCTGTCAGGAAGGCAGGATCAGGCAGTTGGCCTGCCGTGTCCCCCTCACCAGAAGCCTTCTGCAAATGCAAAGGGGCTGACAAGACTTTGGGGCAGAGAAATCCTTTGCTTGAAGTGTCCCTTTGGCTTGCAAACCCCTTTCGTACTGTCCCAATCTCAGCGTGAAGAGCATTTTGCAAGTGGGGGAGATTATGGGGCAGGAAATTCTTTGCTTGAAACCTCGCATCGGCTTGTAAATGCACTGAAACTGGAGCGATGGGAAAGGCGTTTTCAAGGAGTATAAGATACACCTTTCCCCCCCACTAAAAGTGTGGGGTTATGACCTATAAAGCCCTTCATGGCACCGGACCAGAATATCTCCGGGACCGCCTTCTGCCGCACGAAACCCAGCGACCGGTTAGGTCCCACAGAGTTGGCCTTCTCCGGGTCCCGTCGACTAAACAATGTCATTCGGTGGGAGCCAGAAGAAGAGCCTTCTCTGTGGTGGCCCCGACCCTCTGGAACCAGCTCCCCCCAGATATCAGAGTTTCCCCCACCCTCCTTGCCTTTCGCAAGCTCCTTAAAACCCACCTCTGTTGTCAGGCATGGCGGAATTGAAAATTTTTTTCTCCCTCCCCCCTAGGCTTATAGAATTTATACATGGTATGTTTGTTGGTATGATTGGTCTTTAAATTGGGGTTTTTTTAGATTACTTTTTTAATATTAGATTTGTTACATTGTTTTTTTATTGTTGTTAGCTGCCCAGAGTCTTCGGAGAGGGGTGGCATACAAATCTAAATAAACTAAACTAAACTAAAAGAGGGTGGAAATACACCCATCTTTGGCTTCCTGAAGCCCTGCCCCCATGTCCCATTTTTATGAAAAATGAGCTCGTTTTTAAACAAAAATGAAGTGCTCAGAGGATTTGGCAGACCTGCAGAAGTGGGGGGTGGCAAAAACAGTCCAGTTTTTGCACACACACGCACAAAAGGCAAAAAACCGGGACCTTTTGCAGTTGGTAAGTTAGTAACCCAGTTGTTAATTGAATCTGGCTTCCCCATTGACTTCGCAAAAGATTGTCAAAGATGATCCCATGACTTTGGGATACAGCAACGGTCATAAGCACGAACCAGTTATCAAGCCTCTGAATTTTGATCACTTAGATCATGGGGCTGCTAGAAAGGTCATGAATGGTCATAAGTAGTCTTGGGTGTGTTGGATTTCTAGAAGGGACCGTTACCTTAAGCAAAGTGCTCAGCCCGCTGGAACTGAGCCAGGACCTTCCGGAGGTGATGGTTATTAAAGTACAGACATAGCATGTTCGAATGAACAATTTCTTTTATTAGAAAAGTAGAAAATAAAGTTTGTCTGAAGAGACATAAAATGGCACATCTACATTGTAAATGAAGATGAAGCGTAATGGAGGTTCTCTAAAGCTAGAGACCGCCTTCTTCTCCAAGAAGGAGGATGTGAGCAAACAGGTTACATCACAAAGGAGGAGCTACATTAATAAACAGAGTTAACTATCTAACTACTGGATGTTTCTCAATGTCAAAATCACAGCGTGACAGGGTGAACTGAACTTGCAAAGTTTGGGTTTGCGCCAAACTTTGGAGTGTTCGGCAGGCCGAACCCGAACTTTTTAAAAAATTTGGGTTTGGCGTTCGGCGTTCGCTCGAACACCACGAAGCTCTGCCGCCTGGGAGGAGAGTGGGGAATCCCACAATGGGATTCTGGGGGCGGAGCTTTGACATCACGGCCAGCTGAAATGGGAAGGAAGGAGTCTCCGTGACATCAAAGCCCCACCCCCAGAATCCCATCGTGGGATTCCCCACCTCCTTTTGCTTGCAGCACCGCTGTGGCATCCTTTTCTGTAAAAATAAAAGGAAGCAAAAAGAGGTGGGGAATTCCCCACCTCCTTGTTTATTTTTACGGAAAAGGACGCCGCAGCGGCACTGCTGCTGTTCGGGTTTGGCGAACTCACCCGAACTTCACAGCAAAAGTTGGGCCAAACTCGCCGAAACTGAACTTCGTTGGGTTCGCCCAACACTAGTCATAAGCAGTATTGGGTACCAGTATGGGCCACACTGAGCACCGATAGTAAAAATGGTGATGCACACGCAGCTCCTGGTAACCAGTGGGCGCACGTGTCCCAATATGAATTTGCTTCTGCGCATGCCCAGGAAACAAAATCTCACCAGAGGACGCAAGTACCTGGGAGATTCTGGCAATTTTTTGCTTTCGCGCATGCATGGAATAAAAAAAAATCACTGAAATCTCATGGGTGCGTTTCCTCTCACAAGATTTTACACAGAAACAAAATCTCACCAGGACACATGCGCGCACGTGCCGGACACCCAGAGCTGTGCGCGCATAACACCGGCACTAGTGGTAAGTAGGAACTCCCGCCTGGTCACAAACCACTTTTTTCAATGCTGCTGTAATTTTGAACTGTCACTAAATGAACTGTTGTAATCCGAGGACTACTGTACAGTACAAAGAAAGCAAGAAACTCTCCTCATAAAGGCTCCAAGCCTCCTATTTTTTGTTCCAAACACACACAAAAGCCCTCAGAATCCACTTTCCCTCGAAACGCTGTCACGAGTCCCCTAAATCTCCATTCGTAGGGACTTTTCTTGTGTTAAAGATCGTATTGCAAATCTGATTGCAAGTTCAAGGGCCAAGTTTATACTCCCCCTTCCAAGACACACAAAGCGCAATGGCCATATAAATCACATTGCTGAAAGAAAGATATTTTTTTAAAAAAAAAACAGCAAAGGGGGAAAAAACCAGGCTGCGTGTATCTTAGAAGCTTGTTGCCAGATCTCTTTCTGGGGACAACAATATCTACTCTGAGTATCTTTCATACAGCTCTTTAAGCTTGGAATGAGGGGAGGGAGGTGGGGGAGAAAGAAGAAGAAGAAGTCAAGAGAAGCTTTTGCAAACTTTTATCAGATGACTTCAATTACTTGACCCAGATATCATATTTGGTGATTTTGTGCTGATCTTTCAGTTTGACAGATCAGTTACAGTTCACTGTAAGTTCCAACTGTATTTCCATGCATTGTGTTAAGGCCTGATTCAAAAACAGTTTTATTTGATAAAAAACAGATGTCTCTGAAAGAAGTGTATTCCTCTTCGGCTGAAAACATTATGCTTCAGAATTGAATGTACCTTACCAAATTTATAAGTGCTGCATCTCCCTCCATGGCACAGAGCAATGCTATATTTTCTCCCTGCTGAGGGACTTGGAGACACCGGGGCGGTGACCTCAAAACCTTATGAGAAATGGGAAAGCATCTGGTTCTAATTTTATCTTCGGCCCTGTCTTCATGCTGGCATGTATGTTTACAATATGGCTCCCCTTTGACCTTCCACTCACACTTAGCATATTAGCCAACATATTTCAATCCCAATCAGGGCTGCATGTAACAATTAGCTTTTACATGAGTTGTTTTCATTTAGTCAAAATTCAATCTAGGGGCTTTCTAGCTAGAATGCAGCAGCAGGGACCACTATAATTCTAGGCTGCCTAATCAAGCTTAAAATACTTAGGAGCAATATGAAATATAGGGAATTAAGACTCAGGATTCACTCTTTCCCTTATTTTAGTTTGAGCATCTTGATAGAGTAGAGTAGGGATGTCAAATTCAAGGCCCATGGCCTACATCTGGCCTACAGGGTGCTTAAATCTGGCCCATGGGGCTGGCTTGGAAATATGAAAGGACCAGCCCATGATGCTTTTGGCGGCTAAAACGAGGTGCATGCAGCTCCCCTGTACCTCATTTTTACTCTACATGGCCTCCTGAAGAACTCTGCCAGCTGAAAAAGAAAATACCGTCCAAAATGGCCCAAAAATCAGCCTGAAAAATACCCCCCCCCCCAAAAAAAAACAACCTGAAAAACAGCCCCAACATGGGTCTAAGAAAGCCTGAAAAACAAGCCAAGCATGGCCCCCAAAACAGCCAGAAAAAGGCCCAAAAATGGGCCATGGAGGGACCCCATTTTGGTCAGCAGGGTGCTGCAGGAGACATCCATCCTGCCCTTTCCTCTGGTATAGGAGAACTACAATTTGCTGGCTGGGGAATTCTGGGAGTTGAAGTCCAAATATCTTCAAGTTGCCAAGGTTGGGAAACACTGCTTTACATAACTGCATGAAATAGTTGCTCTTTGGCGATCAGTCTATTTAGTTTAGCATTGTTTACCAACAGAATAGAACATTTGTAGTTCAGGATTGAACTCTAGGATCCATGGTGGTCTCTCAACTTGATTGCTTTTTTGCAGACATTTCATTACCAAACTAGGTAACATAATCAGTGCTAGAAGAGAGATCTGTTGCTGTCTTTTCAATTCTGACTTTATGGGTGTTTCTTCTTTAGTGTTGCTCTTATGCAACCAGAACTGATCCCTCTGTTGCTTTCTTTAACTATCCTGCTCTTGGCTACTGCCATGTCTAGTTCTCTGCTTGGTGTACTTGTATTGGCTATATAATACTTGGCCTTATTATGTCCCCTTTCCATTCTTAATTTAGCTTTTCTTATAGGTGATTTTGTTCTTTTTTGTATGAGTAGGCCTGTTGTTCTTTTTATCTCTTTTCAACCATGGGAAGTCACAATTGCCAGTTCTTTAGCTGGTATTGGCCTTCATACACATCAAATTCTTCCCATGAACCTAAGATATCATATCAGCGTAGTATATGTAGGGATCCAAGCAGTAGGATCTTTTGCAATTGATTGATGGAAATTGTGTCCTTTAAGAACTGTCCAATATATATATTTATACATTTATACATTTGCTATGGCACCCAACTGGCACCCACCATGGCCAGTTTATGCCATAATTTTGATTTTCAGAGTTTGAAATTTTGTGATTTTTCTCTCATGCTTTGTTTTCTACTGTTCTCCTAGTATTGCCTCACCAATTATTCATATCTTCCTCTTTTCAACCAAAGTTCTACCTGGTGTGTTGTGGGCCCAGACTATATTGGTCTGTATTCAGAAATCTCACAATATTTTAATTTGTACATTTTCAGCTACTTTTTTCAACTCTATGTTCCTGCCAATATTTCATTATGATATTTTTTTTACAGAATTTGAGTGAGTCATTCTGACGGTTGTGTTATTTATAATCAGTTTGTGCAATCTTCTTGCATGAGCTGAGCACATGATCTACTATTTCTTCTGCTTATTTGCACAATTTACACACTGAATCATGTGATGATTTTTCAATTCTGGTCTTGATTGCATTAGTTTGGATATCTTGGTCTGCCTCCTTTACTGTGGGGTGGGTCTAATGTATCAATATCACTATGGGGATGTAATGTTATTACTGTAATTGTATATTATTGTAATGATGACGATGATGACTCTCCAATGTTTATGTTACATATGCTCAGAGTCACACTGTTTAAGTTGGGTGGCCTTATAAATCTTGAAATAAAGAAAAAAAATAAAAGAAGAAAGTTCTGTGTTTATTGTTTGACTTTGTTCATGTGGTTGCTTTTCTTTTAAAAGAAAAGTAGCATTATGATGCCTCCATTTGCAAATGTGTGTTTAGCCTATGTTGCTAGGACCTCAAAAACCCATTTTTAGAGTCCATGTGCTGATAGGATGTACTTTGTGGTTTCCGAATGACTGCACAATATACTTTTTATTCATATTAGAGTTTAATCTGGAAGTGACTCAAGATATGGTTGCAATTGTTAGCAACCACAATTTGTTTCCTTCCTCTTCTCACTATTCAACCCCTGGTTTGTTCATATTAAAGGGCTGTCATTGTGTAAAATGATTTAACTGCTAATTACATAGTATCCTTGATATTTGGTTCAGGGTTGAAATGTAGCCTATGTAATAGGATTGTGTAATACTTTTGTTTTGATAAAGGTGCTTTGGAATGCACAGAGCTATGAGCTAAATACCTACAGTATAGGCAACTCTTTAAAGCAGCGACATATTTTCTTGGAAGTACATGGCAACAGCAGAGAGAAAAGATGACACTGTTTTCATGAGCTGTAGGGACATGCTATGTTTTCTCTCTCGCATGCTCTGAAACATCTTTTCGGAATCAAGACTAAAGTGCTGCATAGCCACAGTATATATTTCTTAATAAAAACAGTGATAAGCCCACATGACTCACAAAAGACAGATAGTTCATATATTAAGAATTTTTATATTAGCATGGCTGGATGAAAGAAGCAGATTCAGCTTTTACTTGGTGGATTATTTAAAGTCAACAATCCACTGCCGTAAACAGGAACAGTGTTTTCCTACTTGACCACTTTCAAATTAAGACACTTCCATAGATTACTGGTTAATAAATACAAACATTATTGATATCTTTCAGTTGACTCTTCAACTGAAAGATATCAACTGCGGAGAGGGGCGGCATACAAATCTAAATAATAAAATAAAATAAATAAGATACTCAAAAGGTATATTCTATTTCAAATAGCAAGACTGATCAGGAAGATTATCCTGTTTGTCTCAGCTTATATGTGTGCTCTTTGAAAAGAAGAAATAGCTTGTAATATTAGATTTTGCCAGGACTCAAGGTTGTAGACTTCATGGTTTGTACCACTTTCCTAAAACTTTGTAAATCCTTCTTTGCTTTCAATTTTCATAGGTGGTGTCTGTACCTCTGCAACTGTACTAACAGTTGTATAGTAATGTAAGTTCATTTCCACAATAGCAATAACAATAGCAATAGCACTTAGACTTACTGTATATACCGTTCTACAGTGCTTTACAGCCCTCTTTAAGTGGTTTATAGAGTCAGCCTATCGCACCTAACAATCTGGGTCCTCATTTTACCGACCCTGGAAGGATGTCAACCTTGAGCCTGAAGAGATTTGAACTCAGTCAGCTGGCAGTCAGCAGAAGTAGCCTGCATTACTGCATTCTAACCACTGCACCACCATGGCTCATGAAATACAGGGATGTTATTGACCATCTGGTCTCTCAAAGAAAAGGATATCAGAGATTCTGTTAAAAAGTGCCTAGCTCTTACACAAAATGAGTAAAAATGTGATGAGAACTTTACATTTCACTATCCTAAACTCAATTTATTCAATTCAATTTATTAGATTTGTATGTTGCCCCTCTCCGAAGACTCGGCGCGGCTCACAACAGTAATAAAAAACAGTATAACAATGGAACAAATCTAATAATAAAATTCTATTAAAAACCCCCCAACAATTTAAAAACCATAAAGCACATACATACCAAACATAAAATATAAGAAAGCCTGGGGGAGATGTCTTAATTCCCCCATGCCTGGCGATATAGGTGGGTCTTGAGTAACTTGCGAAAGACAAGGAGGGTGGGGGTTGTTCTAATCTCCGGGGGGAGTTGATTCCAGAGGGCCGGGGCTGCCACAGAGAAGGCTCTTCCCCTGGGGCCCGCCAAACGACATTGTTTGGTCTACGGGACCTGGAGAGGGCCAACTCTGTGGGACCTTATCGGCCGCTGGGATTCATGCAGTAGAAGGTATGAAGAACTGAAGACAAAGAATAGAGAGCTGGGAAGGAATGGATTTTGAAATGGAAAGTAATACTTAATAAGTCTTAAAGGGACACAGTTGATTTAAAGCCAAAGAAACAGAAGCTAAGAACAAAGAAGTCTCGCAAACCATCTTTGAAGAAATGACTGGGAATTTGAGAGACTATATAAAGATCTCTGATGGTGGTTTCATGTGGAAGAAAGATAAGGTTAGTGTGCTACATGAGGGTATTTGTAGGAATACAGTGATCCCTCGATTAGCGCGGGGGTTACGTTCCAAGACCTCCTGCGCTAATCGATTTTCCGTGTTATAGTGGTGCGGAAGTAAAAACACCATCTGCGCATGCGCGCCCTTTTTTTCCATGGCCGCACATGCGCAGATGGTGGAGTTTGCGTGTGGGCAGCGGGGAAGACCCAGGGAAGGTTCCTTTGGCCGCCCAACAGCTGATCTGCTCCGCAGCGCGGAAGCAGCGAGGAGCCGAAGATGGAGTTTCCCCGTTGCCCAGGCAAAGGGGAAACCCCATCTTCGGCTCCTCGCTGCTGCCGCGCTGCGGAGCAGATCAGCAGTTGGGCGGCCAAAGGAACCTTCCCTGGGTCTTCCTGCTGCCCAGGCAAAGGGGAAACCCCAAGAGAGCCAAAAGAGCACCGGGCCGGTTGGTTCCCAACCAAAAGAGTTTACCCCGATTGTCCTCGGTGGGGGAAAACAGCGCGTCGCCAGGCTCCCCATCTTCAAGAGAGGCGCGACGGCTAGCCAGGATCCACGCAGGGGAGAAAAGGCGCGCGCTCCCAGCCACTGCGCCCCGCTTGGAGAGCAGCAGCGAGCAGAGCACAGAAGACGACGAGGCTTTCGAGGGCTCCAAGGCGGGCGGCGGCGCGTCTTTCGAGCACGCCGGCGGCGACCCCAAGCTGAAGGCGGCCACCACACACACACACACCGCCGCCGCCATCCACCCCGCCGGGTTCCCCGCTTGCTACCTCTTCGCCTTCTCCCGCCTCCGAGGCCGACCAGCCCAAGCCGCAACAGACACACACACACATACACGCACTCCCTCTCTCTCGCTCACACAGACGCACTCAGACAGAAAAGAAAAAAAAATCCCCAAAAGAGAGGGACAAGAGGCAGGCACAAAGCGGGGGCACAAGGGGAGCTGCCCGGCAGAGGTTGCTTTTTTTCTTCTCGTGGGCAAGTGGAGGGGGGGAGAGAGAAGGAAAGAGAGAGAAGGAAAGAAAGAGATGAGAGAGGGAGGAAGAGAGTGTGAGAGAGGAAGAAAGAGAGAGAGAAATGATAGAAAAAAGGGGAGAAAAAAAGAGAAATGAGAAAATGATTGAAGCAGAGAATGACAGGAAAGAAAGAGAAAGAGACAGAGAAGTGACTCTTGGTGATGACGTATGACGTCATCGGGTGGGAAAAACCGTGGTATAGCAAAAAAACCGTGGAGTATTTTTTAATTAATATTTTTTGAAAAACCGTGTTGTAGCGTTTCGCACTAATCGAGACCGTGCTAATCGAGGGATCACTGTATATAACATGGTTTAGCACAAGGTTAGGCAATTGGTATCTTAGATGAAACTGAATTGCTTTCTCTAGTTTTAGCTTAACAGATTGGAGATGCTGAATTCTTACCTTTCTAGTCATTTATAATATCTTTGGATTTGGTTATTTTAGTGTTACACTTATAATATCTTTTTATTTTAGTGTTACCCTTTCTGAAGTAAGTAGAATTACTGGGAGGAGTAATATGGGATATTATTAGCTTATTATTATTATTGTTGTTGTTGTTATTGTTGTTGTTATTATTATTATTTAGACTTGTATGCCACCCCTCTCCTTTATTATTAGCCTAGTACTTTTTAAAGTGTCAATAAAGGGAAAACTGAATAAAAGACAACATTTTCTAAAAGAAAACTAACATGTCTAATAAGATTGGCGTTTTCCCTATTGTCTGAATGGGAAAGCATCAGGAAGATGCTTTGCCCCTTCTCTCTCTGATTTCATATCCTGCACCTTTGTCTCTCAGAGCTTCCTTTTAAAAATTGCCTTAAGGGCATTTTAAATATTATTTTTTGCAAAGGTATTCTCATGTGTGGGACTGAGCAGATACTGCAAGAATAACTACAAAAGTGATATTTGTTTGGTTTTTTTTTTAAATGAACTTTTTCTGATAGTACAGATCTTATGAAATATGATGATCGTTCTACTTTTGAACAGCAATCTTTGTAGACTGGGCAGTTATTGGTAAATAATCTTCTAATGCTTTTACTTCATGCTATAATTCTAACATTCCCCTAATTACAATTCTTCTCCTTCTCTTTCTCACTTGCCAAGTTGTGTTTTGTTTTGTTTTTTGCTCAGCATCAAGATGTCTAGCAATTTTGCATCATAGCCATAAAGTGTATGCCAACAGTTTTTGAATAGCTTAATGAACAGTTTGGTTGGCTTGTTTCCTCAAAGCAATGAAGAGATCACATCATTTCTACTGCCACCATTGGGAACTGCTCGATGTAGAACATGGAATCCCCCACTGAGAAATAAACTCAGCTAAAGTTGTCACCAGCAGAGAGGTTACAAGCTGCCAGATTTCTCATCTAATATTAATGCACCTTCATGGAAAAGAGAATAGACATGTACAAACTGGCTGGTCAAATATCTTTGAGACAGCCTTCTACCTCATCATTCACAGCAACTATGGGAATCCATATTTATATATGGTGTGGCTTCCCCAGGGTAAAGACGGTAGTATTGTGGCTTGTTAATGGCATTCAGTGGTTATTGCGAGAAATCAATAATCTATTTCTTATAACTGATGGTAGCATCTTTCTTCAAAATCTCATACATGGCAGTGTCCTTCAGAAGACTGTTCACTTTGGCCTTGTACTCCTCTCTGTTCAGGATAACTCTGCATCTTCCTTTACCAGCTGGCAGGATTGTCATGTTTGGATATACTTATAGGGATGCCCTCACTCTCCTTTCTCCCACTGTGACGTTGAAAGGTGGTATTTTGGCACTGTGAGAGCTGCAGATCCCTTCATCCTTAATTATTCTGACTCTGGTTCTGTCATCTTATTGCTTCTGATGGTTGACTCTGTGGCTATGAGAAGATCCACAATTGGTAGCTGTTTTGGTGATACTGCAAAAACCTCAGAGTGCTACAGAGGTGGTGTGCTTCCAGGAACCAAACAGATGACATTGTTTAATGAAAGGAACTCAAGAGTGTGCCAACCCTGCAAGATTTAATTGATCAGATAGGGATTATGAAATTATGAAACAAAATGCTGCTGGAAATCAAGGAAGCCCTCTGGCCATTATGTTTTAGAAGGTGGTTCAAACATTTTTCAGGGCTTCTGTTTTCTTTGGTTAATTTAAATTGGTTAATTTAATTGACATTTTTTTCCTTATAAGTCGGGGTCTCCAATCCCTGGTCCGTGATCTGGTAGCAGTCCAATGGCATGCCAGCAACCGAGTCACACAAACAAGCAAAGCCCATCTGTGGGATCCAGGCAGCATACAAAACCATGGTCCCTCCAGTTTGCAGAGAAAAAAACCATGGCCCCTCCAGTTTGTATAAAAACCTTTCTCCATTGAATCAGTCCCTAGTGTTCAAAACGTTGTTGGGGGGGGGGGGGAGAGGAACTGTTATAAGTCATCCATTTCCATGAACTCAATGGGCAGCATATGTATCCTTTCAATAAATACAATAATAATTATGCATGGAATAGGAGCTTGAAAAACGAGGTTGTCTGTGTTATCATTTTGATTATGGTGGGAGCACATATCAGAAATCAGAAGGATAGGAGAAACTTCAGGTTTTTTCCAATCCCCAAAATAGATAGAATGGCTATCGAAATCCCATCATCAAAAGTGAGGAAATGGAAGACTTCCACATATTTCCTATTCAAAGAGATCATCTCTCTGTCCAGGTTAACAGTGGAAAGAGATTACATGTTCTCTTCCAATGATGGCGAACATTTTTTCCCTTGGGTGCGAAAAAGGCCTGTGCCTAATTCAATGCCTGGGGACTGCGAAAATGGCCTCACCTCCAGAGGCCCTCTGGAGGCCTAAAACAGCCCTTTCCCCAGTAGACCCAATTTTTGCCCTCCCCAGGCTCCAGAGGCAAAAATGTACTCGGCCATCACTCTGGAGACTCTCCGAAAGCCAAAAATGCCACCCCAGAGCTCCGGGCAAGCCAAAAATCAGCTGGCTGGCACGCACATGCACCTTGGAGCTGAGCTAGGACAACGGCTCACGTGCCAGCAGATATGGCTCCACCTGCCATCTGTGGCACCCGTGCCATAGGTTCACCATCACTGTTCTATACTTTTAAAGGTGTACACAAATGGAACATAAGTTAGGGCTACAGAAACTCCTTTCAGGTCTGGAAAATAAATAGCATACTGAAGAGAAAAATAATTCCAGCCCTCTAGGATGGATATATGTATTAGAAGGACGAGACAAAGAACTGTACTAAGAACATTCTTTTCTGTAGGTTCACATTGAATTAATAAAGAAACAATGAGGACTTAAAGCTGGATATATTCTTTAAAGATTGCATAACACAGAGCATGTTATGGTATTTCGGTCCAAAATCAGAGTCTGCCAAATTTATTGAACCTATAATGTTATGGAAAATACAATGCATGAAGGAACTCTGCAGGATTAAACCAAAGACTTGTGATTAGTTCAGCATTCCATTCCTACAATGACCAACAAGTTATCTTTGAAGTTACAAATGAGACATCCGTGCACTGCGATTCTTCTATTTGTACTCCTTAGCAACTTGGAATAAGAAATGAACTGCTTCTGATATTGGAGATAATATGTAGCCAGACATCATGACTAAAAATTATTCATAGCTTTACTTCCCATACAGTATATATGAATTGCTACAAACATTGTTGGGTTTCTCGTGATCAACTTAATCAACTTAATTAATGGGTGAGCAGTGTGGTCGGGCAGTAGGAAAAGCAAGTAGGATGCTTGGCTGCATAGCTAGAGGTATAACAAGCAGGAAGAGGGAGATTGTGATCCCCTTATATAGAGCGCTGGTGAGACCACATTTGGAATACTGTGTTCAGTTCTGGAGACCTCAACTACAAAAAGATATTGACAAAATTGAACGGGTCCAAAGATGGGCTACAAGAATGGTGGAAGGTCTCACGGATAAAACGTATCAGGAAAGACTTAATGAACTCAATCTGTATAGTCTGGAGGACAGAAGGAAAAGGGGGGACATGATCGAAACATTTAAATATGTTAAAGGGTTAAATAAGGTTCAGGAGGGAAGTGTTTTTAATAGGAAAGTGAACACAAGAACAAGGGGACACAATCTGAACTTAGTTGGGGGAAAGATCAAAAGCAACGTGAGAAAATATTATTTCACTGAAAGAGTAGTAGATCCTTGGAACAAACTTCCAGCAGACATGGTTGGTAAATCCACAGTAACTGAATTTAAACATGCCTGGGATAAACATATATCCATCCTAAGATAAAATACAGGAAATAGTATAAGGGCAGACTAGACGGATCATGAGGTATCTTTTCTTTTATGTACGCTGAGAGCATATGCACCAAGACAAATTCCTTGTGTGTCCAATCACACTTGGCCAATAAAGAATTCTATTCTATTCTATTCTATTCTATCTCTGGCTGGCCCCAGAGTGAGGAGAGAATGGAGATTTTGAAGTATCCTTCCCCTGCCATGCCCACTAAGCCACGCCCACCAAACCACACCACGCCTACCAAGCCATGCCCACAGAACTGGTAGTAAAAAAAAATTGGATTTCACCACTGTTGTAACTTTTCTGTGTAGTCTTTGTTCTAAGTTATAAAATCTATATTACATCATTTCTCATAAGATAGTTGCTAGGTAGAGTAGTTTTTCTTCTGAGGCTCGGTAGACTTCTGAATCTCATTGGATCAAAGTTTTGTATCAAGTTAAATCAGTAAACGTTTGGAGATACATGCCTACATGTATGGAACAAACGTGTACATGAAAAGAATTCAGAAACTTAAGTCATTAAAACTTGTCATCTGCTGAATTGATCTTCCTAAAATGAAAGCTCAGAATCAGAAAATGTGACTATTTTAGACCTCTAATAATGTTTCCAGGATATATTACTGATAGGGAAGAAGTAACCCAGGGAACATACACAAGACATTGGGGTAACAGGCTCTGATCTTCTAACATTTCTATAAAGGGGTAGGGACATTTAGGAAATGGATAAAAACCTCAGACTCCAATAATACTACCAGTACACAATAATGCTTCCAGAGCAGAACATGTGAAATCATGGCAATAGAAGCAGAAGTAATACAGGAAAAATTGCGGAAATGCCATGAAAATAAACATAGTTAAACTGGGAAATACTGACCACTTTTCACAAAACTTTACTAAGGCACCAAATTAAATAAATTAGCTGTCTTGATTATGCACTTAAAATGGCTCTAAAACAGTATGTGTAACTGAGGTTTGGGCTCCTGCTATCTGATTTAGAGCAAGAATTTGACAAATACTTTCAGATTCTACATGCAGCAGATGTTGTTTTGGTCACTTCCAGCTGGCTGTGAACAGAGTTCCAGAACTGTGGTTTCATATTAGGTATTAGTCTGAGCTGAATTTCTTCCAGACGAAGAGGGAAGGGAGCTCTCATGTAAAAACTGGCACATACACATTTTTGTGTGTGTGTGTGTGAAAAAAATACAGGTTTTTTTTCCATTACAGTGTTGTCTGTCCATAATTGCTTCTTGTTTTCCATTGCAGACTGCCAAATAGCAAGCATGCAAGGGTACAGAATGGAGGAATTCCGCTGCTAGTGCTGTACTTTGTCAGTAAACAGAATAAAATAATAGTTTACTGTACTATTATAATATCAGCCTGGGCTTGGAATTCTCTCTAAGTTGAAATCAGGAGGATGGCCACAAGGGATTCATTCCTTCAAATTTGTCTGAATTTAAGCTGGAGCCCAACGCAGCTTTCAAATACCAGCTTCATAAAGCAGAGGGATGGGAAGTATTTATACAACCAAGGTTTAGACACATTTAACTAATTAGCAATTCCCTTACTGTACTATATTTTTTATTGTTTTGAATCAAGATGTCCTACTTCTTTTTATATACAGCAAGCATATTTCTGTATTTGGTAACGTGACTGTACAGTACAATGTAACCTCACATATGTTCCATTATTTTTGTACTGAGAGGAGATGTACTAATTTTATTTAATTCACTTGGCATGAAAGTTCCTCATGTCCCTACAGAGCATAACAGGAATTAGAAGAAAGAGAGGAAAGAAGTTGGTGCAATTTTGGGGTGGGGAGTAGAAGTGAGAGGGAGGGAAGGAGAGGGAAAGAGGGAGAGAGGGAGAGGGAGGGAAGGAGGGAGGGAGAAAGAGAGGGGGGAGAAAGAGAGAGAAATAAGTGAGAATAAATTTATGGGACCATCTGACAAGAAGCAGTCAAAAGGAACCTCAAGGTTAGTGACATTTGGGGAAATTGATGAGCACCATCAATACGTTCCTATTTCCTGTCTGTGAACAGATAACACCAAAATTCTGGTACTTTTTTCACCTAAGGAACTGGCCCAAAGCAAAAATACTGCTCCTATAATCTGTCCCCAAACCCCACTTGGTGGGAATATTAGCAATAAAACAGCAATATAGCGGTCTCTGGAAAACATTTCTGGAAAAAGGAATTAAAGGAGTATCATCTGCTTCTGGGGTCTCCAACATAGTGTCTTGGATTGTTGATGTGCTGTCTTGGTGCCTGTCACTGTTAAAAATGGTTTTTAATTAAAAACAATGGGAGGTTGGCAGCCTGAAAAGCACAGGGACCAGACTGCTATGGAATCTTCATATCTAAGCATGCCCTCTGGCTCTGTAAACTTTCTTAAAAACTAAAAATGGAGATTTGTTACTACCCAGTGATGTTTGGAAGTCTGTTTGCTTGCCTAGAAAACTGACAAAAACAAACAATTGTATAGGGCATTTTCCTGCCACAAATGCTAGTAGATAGCATTCTGCTAAATGGATGCTTTGTAATTAAGGTACGCCTCCTGTGGCATTTGTGTTGTGAAAGTCTGCTGCACTTATTTTCTGGCAGCACCTACTGTTCAAGTTTCAAGTTTTATTGGACTTATATGCCGCCCCTCTCCGAAAACTCGGGGCGGCTAACAACAACCATGAACAATATACAATAAAATCCAATACTAAAAGCAAATTAAAACCCCTTAATATATAAAAACCAAACATACATACAAACATACCATGTATACAGTTGCAATGGCCTAGGGGGAGAAAAAAGTCTTAATTCCCCCATGCCTGGCGGCAGAGGTGGGTTTTAAGTAGCTTACGAAAGGCAAGGAGGGTGGGGGTAATTCTAATCTCTGGGGGGAGTTGGTTCCAGAGGGCCGGGGCCGCCACAGAGAAGGCTCTTCTCTACTGACTTGCAAAATTCCAAATTCTAAGGACAGGTACCTCTGTTCTGCTACTTCATTCCCATCTCTCTGCTGGTCAATGTTGACAAATAAGAGAAGAAAGAGAAAGCCAGGGAGGCACAGTGGTTAGAGTGCTGCACTGCAGGTTACTTCAGCTAACTGCTAGCTGTAGTTCAGCAGTTTAAATCCCACAGGCTCAAGGTTAACTCAGTTTCCCATCCTTCCGAGGTGGGAAAAATGAGGACCCAAATTGTTGGGGGCAATATGCTGGTTCTGTAAACCCTTACAGAGGGCTGTAAAAATACACTGGTAGTACCTCTACTTACAAACTTAATTCGTTCCGTGACCAGGTTCTTAAGTAGAAAAGTTTGTAAGAAGAAGCAATTTTTCCCATAGGAATCAATGTAAAAGCAATTAATGCGTGCGATTGGGGAAACCACAGGGTGGGTGGAGACCCTATTTCCTCCCAGTAGATTCCTACAGAGGCCCCACAGAGGCTTCTCTCAACCTTTTCTGCCCTGTTTCCTCCCAGGAGATTCCTAGAGAGGCCCTACAGAGGCTTCTCCCCACCTTTTCCGGCCCGGTTTCCTCCTAGAAAATTCCTAGAGAGGCCCCATAGAGGCTTCTTCCAGCCTTTTCTGGCCCTGTTTCATCCCAGGAGATTCCTAGAGAGGCCCCACAGAGGCTTCTCCCCGCCTTTTCCTCCCAGGAGATTCCTAGAGAGGCTCCATGGAGGCTTTTCCCTGCCTTTTCCCGTTACAGTTTTGGAGGCTTGGGTTTGTAAGTGGAAAATGATTCTTGAGAAGAGGCAAAAAAATCTTGAACACCTGGTTCTTATCTAGAAAAGTTCGTAAGTAGAGGCGTTCTTAGGTAGAGGTACCACTGTACTATGAAGTGGTATATAAGTCTAAATGCTATTGCTTTTGCTAACTTGGTCCAATCTATGGAGTCTCCTTCCTGGTTACAAGTTGGATGATAACATGCAGGACAAATGTCTTCCTTACTCTCTGGAAGTTGAGAACAAATAAAATAAATTTTCTATCAATGGAAGGAGATCTTGCCATATGACCTTCTGAGCTCCTTAGTTTCACACAGAAACAGTAAGATATGTAACAGTATTTAGCAGTAACACCAAGGGGGTTATAACAATTTTCTCCAACTGGTAAGAACAAATATAAAAGTAAGAGCCCCAGTAAGAATAATTTCCCATAAATATTATTTTATAAAAACGATGCCTTCTCTACAACCACCCAACCAAGATCCATACCAGCTTCTAACCTGCTGATCTTTAGGAAGGGATTAAAGATATGTCATGTCATCTGGACTGGAGACAATCTATGAAGCCACCCCGAGTCTGCGGAGAGGGGCGGCATACAAATCCAATAAATAATAATAATAATAATAATGAATCTAGAATTTCTGGTGTGCGTGTGTTTGCTTTCCTCCCTAGCCTGGCTGCTTTTTATTGTTTTCTTTTTTTAATTTGTTCTTTTTTTAATCCTATGTTAGCTGCCCAGAATTGATGGCACATGAAATTTCCAGTTAACTAATTATATAATCATTAACAGAAATTAGAAATAGTTCAGATTTATATTCATTTATTGTAGCCCTAGGAACTGTAGAAACAAAGTATCCAATAACAGACTTATTGCACCCTTCTACATATAGAATGGTAATTATAGTAGAACTTAAAATAATGAAGAACAGATACTAAAATAAATCAAAGTGAAATACAGTAGTCTATAAGAAATTGAAAACTAAATCATGGTGTGGTATATTGTACAAATAATAGCACTAAACTGGGCAACTTCTAAGATTATTTTTGATTATTTGTAGTTCAGTTTTATACCCATAAATAAAAAGATAACTAATCACTATTTTCTAACTGCAACTCAGTGTAGTCTATTTATTTGTTCAGTCCAAGACCAAGTCACAAAATTTAAAATATAAAATATCATCTAAAATTAACAATTAATTGAAGTCACCAATGTTTGTTTATTTATTTTTATAAAATTCATAGGCTCCCCATCTTACCTCGGGATAACTCTGGGCAGAAAGCTAAGGTTATAAATGAAAATGCCTTTGACACCTGGGTATTGATCTCATTGGTGATCAGAGCTAATACATCCTCTCTTTGGTGTGATAACTCATGTTGAGAAGATCAAGGTGTTCTCAATACTTAGTAAAATTATGAGAATTATGCTAATTCAAGCTTCTGACATTTCCAAATAAGATTGGGAAAGACTAAAGTGGTTTGAAATCTTAGAAAACTGCTGCTAAAACAGGTTAAAATTGTCTAATCTGGCACCAGGCGATTCTCTGAGACTTTCTTAATTAATAGACAAGGAAAAGGACTGTTTAGGTCTTCAAAGGACACTTAGGCCCTTGACTACCAAATTCTACTTTAATCAAATTCAATATGCTTTATCTTTATTTCTGGAGTAAGTTGTATTTCCAGAATTTCTAATTGTTAGGTAGCCTTTAATAGAATAGATTATCTAATTATCAATATTCTTTGTTGGTAGACAGCATAATTTTTTGTTTTTATAACAGAAGAGAGGCTATCTTGCACACATTCAACAAATCAATCTCCAGCTGTTGAATTTCTACTTCTGACAAAGTTTTTAAAATACACTGGAAATGTTATTATTTTTAAGGTTTGAACTGAGCAGAAACAAAATGTTCAATATCCTTTCCTCAATATTACCACCCACAAAGAAACTTTTCAAGAACTAGTAACTAATACTCAGGACTTTTGTAAGTAATGGAGTATAGTTACTGTAAAATACGTGATAGTTAATAAGAGTTCGTTTTCATACTTTAAATGCTTTTGAGCTGTAAATGATTTAAATATGCTGCTGACTTTTAAGGCTTCTTAAGGAAAATAAGAGTTAACTCTGATAGTCGTTTATTGTATTAGTCCCATTTGAATTTGTCATGAAACTGTTTTCATAAAACAGCTGAATACCAGCATATTTGTGGTTGCAGTCATATGTTTTTAACTATATTGGATTTAACCCATAATGTGCTCAGAAATATATTTCCATTGTTTCAGCCAGCTCTGGATTAAGTTGTGGCACACCAAACTCTGTTGTGTTTATATATCTTGATATCATTCATACAGGGCAAAGAAAATTAGATTCCATACATTGTTAGAAAGCAATTAATTCTTACCCACAAGACTGTTACAGTAGATCAGTTACTATATACTAACTCTAATTACTTGCTAGAGTAGGTTTGGAGAGCCAAGGTCTGTTCCTATTTACACTAGTATAACTTGTAGCATTATTTTACTCTAAAACTGGAACTCATTTTAAAGTAATCTGTGGTTATTCCAATGTGCACAGTTCTATGGCTAATGCATACATAATCTTCCATACATGATTATCTTGGCATGGAAGAATGCCTAAAAATCAAATAGTTTTCCAAAGTGTCACATTTAAACTTAAATATGATTAGATGACATACTGAAATAGTTCAAGCATATAATTAACCGAGCAACTTATTTTAACTTAAACTTTTGGATGAATGAGAAATTAGCTTGCCTATATACCTTCATGCTTTTAAAAATTCAAAAACGTTTTTTCTGGTTTAATAATAAAAATCCTTCTGTTTAAATGATTAGTGTTGCAAGCGTTATTAAACTACATCTTTGACAGGATAGTGAATTATTGGTGGGCCATGTACTACAAATAAACTCAAAAATTACACTATTTGGCCTTTAGCAGACAAGGTTGGATGGAAGATTTAAAGCTGTACAGTATCTTAAATATTGCTTGAAGTAAATTAGCAGCCCAATGGAAGAAAAAGCTAGGGACTTAAGGAAAATTACTGTTAAAAATTACTGCTAACCAACTGTTTATGTGCAAGTGAACAAGGAATTTTCTCATTAAAATTAATGCGACTCTTAAAGTAATAGTAGCATATTTTTTCACATGAAAGCCTACATAAGTCAGAGTGCTTAATGAAAAGTTGAGAGTGGTTTTGTCTGGCAGAAGTTCAAGCTATTTATTTAATAACTTGAACACGAATCCCAGCGGCCAGTTAGGTCCCACAGAATGTGTCTTCTCTGGGTCCCGTCAACTAAACAATGCCACTTGGCGGGACCCAGCCCTCTGTGGCGGCCCCAGCCCTCTGGAACCAACTCCCCTCAGAGATTAGAATTGCCCCCACCCTCCTTGCCTTTCGTAAGCTACTTAAAACCCACCTCTGCCGCCAGGCATGGGGGAATTAAGATTTCTTCTCCCCCTAGGCCGTTACAATTGTATGCATGGTATGTTTGTATGTATGTTTGGTTTTGTATATTAAGGGTTTTTTAATTCGCTTTTAGTATTGGATTATTATTGTATACTGTTTATGATTGCTGTTAGCCGCCCCGAGTTTTCGGAGAGGGGCGGCATATAAATCCAATAAAACTTGAAACTTAAAATTATTTTTAAAACCATCCTCTATTTTAATACGGGTAGTCCTTGACTTACAGCAGTTCATCTAGTGACCATTCAAAATGACAAAGGCACCGAAAAAAATGACTTATGACTGTTTTCCACTTACGACAGTTGCAGCATCCCCATGGTGACATGAACAAATTTCAGGTGCTTGGTTCATATTTATGACGTTTGCAGTGTCTTTGGGTTATGTGATCAGCTTCTGCGAACCTTTGACAAGGAAAGTCAACCAGGGAAGCTAAATTCATGTAAAGCCCTACATGGCTTAGGACCAGATTATTTACGGGACTGTCTCCTGCCGCATTCCCCCCAGAGACCAATAAGATCACACAGAGTTGGCTTTCTCCAGGTCCTTTCGATTAAGCAATGAAGGTTGGCAGGTTCGCGGGGAGGGCTTTCTCTGTGGCTGCCCCGGCTCTACGGAACCAACTCCCTCCTGGTATCCATACTGCTCCCACCCTACTGGCCTTCAGGAAATCTGCAAAGATGTGGCCTTGCCGGCAGGCCTGGGAGCCATAAATATTAACACCTGTCACAGCCGAATTATGTTGATTGGTATGTGTGAACATAAGAACATAAGAAGAGCCATGCTGAATCAGGCCAAAGCCCATTGAGTCCAGCATTCTGTGTCACACAGTGGCCCACCAATTGTCCATGGGGATCTTGAGCAGAAAGAGAAGGCAAGACCCTCCCTTTCCCTTGACCCCCAACAAGTGGTACTCAAGGGAACCCTGCCTGCCTCAACCAAAATAGAGGCAGCACTTGGACATCCGTTTCAATAAACATCTACATGATTGGCATCCATGAATCTGTCTAACCCTGCCTTGAAGCTATCAAGGATGACAGTTGTCATGACCTCTTCTGGAAGTGAATTCCATAAACCAACAACCCTCTGGGTGAAGAAATATTTCCCTTGATTTGTCCTCACTTTCTTACCTATGAGCTTTAGGGAGTGCCCCCTTGTCCTAGTATTGTGTGATAGAGAAAATAATTTTTCTCTATCCATCTTTTCTATCCCATGCATGATTTTATACACTTCAATCAAGTCACCCCCTAAACACCGTCTTTCAAGGCTGAAGTGACCAAGGCGTTGTAACCTGGTTTCATAAGGGAGGTGCTCCATTTCCTTTATCATTCTTGTTGCCCTTTTTTGCACCTTTGTGTGTTGCTTGATAGGATTGTTTGGTGGGTTTTATTATGGGGTTTTATAATGTTTTATAATGTGGTTTTTATAGTTTGATATTTATAATTGACTTCTTACTATTGTTGTATTGAATTTTATTTGTTGTAACCCTCCCTGAGTACCAATGGAACTCTATGGATCCATAGAAACTGAATTTAATGAATGAATTACTATGTGACTAACTTAACAACTGTAATGATTCACGTAACAATTTTGGCAACAAAGGTTGTAAAATGGGGCAAAATTCGCTTAACAAATGTCTCACTTAGCAATATAAATTTTGAGCTCAATTGTGGTTGTAATTCAAGGACTGCCAGTATTTACCTTAGCAGCTGTATTAGGACGAGCAGGTATAGAGTCTTTTTTTCTAGAAAGAGTTATAATTTCCTTGTAGACATCAAGGGAACACTTGACCTCACCCATTTAGTGTTAGAATTTATAGGTTGAATAAACAGTGTGTACTCAATGAAGTGTAATTATTTTGTTCCTGTCTTAATATATATACAGCTCAAAAAAATAAAGGGAACACTCAAATAACACATCCTCGATCTGAATGAATGAAATATTCTCATTGAATACTTTGTTCTGTACAAAGTTGAATGTGCACAACAGCATGTGAAATTGATTGTCAATCAGTGTTGCTTCCTAAGTGGACCCTTTGATTTCACAGAAGCTTGATTTACTTGGAGTTATGTTGTGTTGTTTAAGTGTTCCCTTTATTTTTTTGAGCAGTGTATTTGTGTGTAAAAGATCTGCCTCTTACTTAATAACACTATAATCAATGCATTAAAAAACCTTCCTATAAACTCCTGTATTTGATTTAACTTCAGAGACACTCAATCTTTCTTTTGCCCGAAAAAAAGTAATTCTACCTTTTTGCTGTTAAATGAATTAAATAATAATTATTTATTTAATGAACGAAATCAAATGAACCCATTACTTGGATCAGACAGAGACATCCTCAGAATTCTCATACTATTTTGTTCTACCTCTTATTCCCAGGATACCAATTGGGATACAGGTAGTCGTCGACCTACAATCATGTGTTTAGTCACCAAAGTTACAATAGTACTGGGAAAAAAAGTGATTTATGACCAGACATCATACTTGGAACCAATGTGGCAGTCCCGGGGTCCCTCCTGCGATCAAAATTCAGATGCTTGGCAAACAGCATCTATTTACAATGACTGCAACATACCAGCTCTCGTGATTCCCATTTGCAACCTTCCCAGCCAGTGGAGGATGACTTTGTTTTTGGTACATCTGTCTGTGTCAGGTCTGCTTCGCTCAGAATTTAGGAAAGTAAAACTCAGAGTCCATTTTGAACTTCAAAGGCCACTTTTACTAAATCAGAAGTGAATGCAATGAAAGAAAAGCAAACTCTGAGGAAAAAGGCGTGAGAGATGCCTATTACAAAGTAGCCTCAACACCCACCCCTTGGGCAGTCCACCTAATCCAAAATGTCCATAAGCATCAGGTGGGTGCATCTTTGCTGGCGTGCCACACTTCTGGAATGTACAGCCGTTAACCTGTGCATCTGTGCCAGCCTGCAGCTTCCCCCCTCTTTCACCCTCTCTCATACGAAATCAAAACTCCATGGGCTCCTCCAGCATGCTTCCGCCCCCCCAAAATCCTGACTGCCTCCCCCACCCATAGTTCCCTCTAAGCTGAGCAGGTGAGCAATCGCTCACTTAAAAATCATCATCAACTCAGAGTTTTCCAAACCTGCCCAGAAGCCGAGAGGGAAATTTTATTATTATTTCTGTGTCGCCCAGTCCTGAAGGGACTGCCGCTCAGACACTATACTTTTCCGCCCACCCCAAAAAATTTTTAGAGAGAACACTGCCCCCACCCCCATTTTTTTATGGCAGCCGATGCAGTGAAGATATGAAGAATAATGCAGAGAGGCTGACAGTCTGTTTGTCTCTTCAAAAAGCAAGCAGAGGGGAACAGATTCATACTGAGTTATGATGGCAATGAGATAGGGGCTAT
Source organism: Erythrolamprus reginae (assembly GCF_031021105.1). Classification (NCBI taxonomy): domain Eukaryota; kingdom Metazoa; phylum Chordata; class Lepidosauria; order Squamata; family Dipsadidae; genus Erythrolamprus; species Erythrolamprus reginae. Next base: position 128,425,553 of record NC_091950.1, read on the forward strand.
TAAAAGCATTCCCTCCTCAGTATGATTCAGTTTGGATGTACTGTATCTGCTGCTGCATTTGTATTTATTTGTATTTGTATTTATTAGATTTGTATGCCGCCCCTCTCCAAAGACTCGGGGCGGCTAACAACAATAAAAAGACAATGTGAACAAATCTAATATTAAAAATAATCTTAAAAAGCCCAATTTAAAGAACCACTCATACATACAAGCATACCATGTATAAATTCTATAAGCCTAGGGGGAAGGGAAATTTCAATTCCCCCATGCCTGACGACAGAGGTGGGTTTTAAGGAGCTTGCGAAAGGCAAGGGGGGTGGAGGCAACTCTGATATCTGGGGGGAGCTGGTTCCAGAGGGTCGGGGCCGCCACAGAGAAGGCTCTTCTCCTGGGTCCCGCCAAACGATATTGTTTAGTCGACGGGACCCGGGGAAGGCCAACTCTGTGGGACCTAATCGGTCGCTGGGATTCGTGCGGCAGAAGGCGGTCCCAGAGATATTCTGGTCCGATGCCATGAAGCAATTTGACATTGCTCTTGTAACAGTAATATTTCAAACCAAAGGGTATAAGTGGTCATTTCTTTCCCCTTAGGCCCATAGCTTCAGAGATTGTGAAATATCACAGTAAGATAATAGGTGAACAACAATAGCTGATTTTTTCCCATGCAGGGCTCTCTCAGTAAAAAAAATACAATCATAGAGCTGCTACCCTCCTTAAACAATATAAAATTTGAACTTAAGAGTATACAATTATGACAAACTTGATCATTGTTTTTGTTGTCAGTTGTATTATTTTTGCATTTTGTTTTAAAATAAGCATTGGGTCCAATGAAGGCATCAAAACTGACAATAGACCACTCCATTGTTAGATGCTTACTAATAATCTCAGTAAAAGGCAGATGAATACAAGTTAAATTAGTTCAGTTTAAACTTTTTTTAAAAAAAATGTCCAAATACTTATCTGAAATAAAAAGCATTCTCCCGAACTCTGTTTTAAGAAACTAAAGAGTTTGGAGAGGGTTGAAAGTGTTGAGGAATCTGTGGGGAAAAACACCTAGGGCATTGAGGGTGAACCTTTTCCCCCCCTCGGGTGCCGAAAGAGCGTGTGTGCGTGCTATCGCGCATGCTCGAATGCTTACACCCACAATTCAATGCCTGGGGAGGGTGAAAACAGCTTCCCCCAACCCCCAGAGGCCCTCTAGAGCAGTGTTTCCCAACCTTGGCCACTTGAAGATATTTGGACTTCAACTCCCAGAATTCCCCAGCCAGCGAATGCTGGCTGGGGAATTCTGGGAGTCGAAGTCCAGATATCTTCAAGTGGCCAAGGTTGGGAAACACTGCTCTAGAGGCTGGAAACAACCTGTTTCCCAACTTCTGGTGGGCCCAGTAGGAGCCAAAGGGAGGCTAAAAATGCCCTCCCTCATCCTCCTTGAGACTCTCTGGAAGCCAAAAACGCCCTCCCAGAGCCTCTGTGTGAGCCAAAAATCAACTGGCTGGCACACACATGCACGTTGGAGCTGAGCTAGGGCAACGGCTCACGTGCCAGCAGATATGGCTCTGTGTGCCACCTGTGCCATAGGTTCATCATCACTGACCTAGGGGATTCCAATGCATGCTAGATTATCACTACCTATCATTGGGCACAGTTTTTTAATATCATGATTGTCTTTTAATGCATTCATTACACTTCTCCAAAACTCTAAAAACAAAATGTGTTGAACACCCTTTCGTAACAGAACAACCGTATGAAATCATTTGAGCTGCCCTAAAGGCACAAGTGTGTGCTTAAGTGGCTCTCCCTTGTCTAATCCAACCAACTGATCAGCACAGTATTTCTCATTAGTTCACAGAATATGCCCTCAAACAAAGTCATGCACAGATATTCCAGAACAGGCTCTTTTGTTTGAATCTTTCTTCTCATACTCCGTTTTCGAGCTAGGAAATTACAATTATTAACTTTAGTTTTCAAATATGAAATGAAAACACAGATTTTTATCAACATATTTTGAATGACTCACCTCATTTCAACACTTTATGCAAATTAAGAAGGAAGAGACTATAATAAATGCTAATTCTTGTAGCCAGCAACTATAAGGGACACAGACTTAGGTTATGGAAAACCAAAGGTAGGATTCTATACCTTTGGACAGCTGCAATGACACTTCTGAACAGCCAGAGTAAATTGGATTAGAATCATTTAATGGAAAATTTGTGTTATTATTATGCCGATAAGGATGATTACACATCACATATGTTAACAAAACTGATTTTTTAAAAATAAATAGTACATATACTAATGGAAGGATTTCCATAATTCAGAAATCACTGAACTGGTTATTAAAGAAACACGATAAACTTCTTTATGGTAACTTGTATAAAAAGTATTAGACAAAATCCTAAGACATAAAGGGAACAAACTTGCACTTTTCTTTCCTTGTTAAATTATGTTATTATTTTTTGCAGAGAAGAATTCTGCAAATCCATAGCCCTCTACTGGCACTGCTGAGCATTTTATAAGCAAAAGTATTTATAACAGGGTTTGACTCCCACTATTATTTCATTTAATATGTTTCCTTTCCACTGGTACTAGATAGAACAGTGTTTCCCAACCTTGGGAACTTGAAGATATCTGGACTTCAGTTCCCAGAATTCCCCAGCCAGCATTTGCTGGCTGGGGAATTCTGGGAGTTGAAGTCCAAATATCTTCAAGTTCCCAAGACTGGGAAACACTGAGATAGAAGAATTCAGTTTCTGAAAAACAATCTTGAAATACATTAACAATTATTACCTTTAAGAACAAAATAATCAAAATAATAATAATAATAAAAATATATGATAATAGGATGAGAGGAGAAAACTTGTCTGCAAGTTGTGTTAGGAGTTGCGAAAGAAACACATAAATGATTTAGGACAGTATGTTATTTATTTGACAAATATATACCTGGAAGCTTCAATGAAAACCACTTTGAAAGGAAGTTTGTACAATAACATCCAAAATGTATTTTGTATTAATGTAAATTAAAAATGATAAGAAAATATTTTAAAACTTTATTTTAGAGAGACTCGTTGTTATCCCCCTGGTCTTATTGGAGGATGGGAATATTTCAGTTAATTTATTTTGCTTGAACAGGAAATTGGCTTTATATGAGCAGTAAAAATACTTCATTTGGTTACAATTTTCTACCAATACAGTAGTCCCTCGCTATACTGCGCTTCACCTACTGCGGCTTCACTTCATCGCGGGTTTCTGAGGAAGTCGATCGGCAGATTTAAACAGCCCGCCGAACTCGATCGGCAGGTTTTTTTTAAAAAAAAAAATCTAAAATTTTAAATACTGTATTTAAATACTGTATCTAAAAAAAATACTGTGTGGGAAGGGTTTATAAACACTTAAAACAATGAAAACTTACCAAACAATTACAATATAAATACTTAAATAAATACTATCAGTCGATAAATTCCCCATCGCGGATTTCACCTATCGCGGCCAGGTCTGGAACGTAACACCAGCGATAGGTGAGGGACTACTGTACTGTATTACTTTCTAACTTTAGAAAAATGAGAGAAGGATACAGATACATGGATGTAGTATGTGATCTTTTAAATATGCTTCAAGCTTTAACAAATGTATTATAAGACATTTGTGTTTTATTTTATACAGGGTGTCTTTAGTTGGCATTACATTGTCTTAGTGAACTAATGATGATTACAAAAATATTGTTGATCATATTCAGTCATTGTGTTCTTTTATGAGCTAGTGAAGACTTTCATTCATGGAAACATAAAATGCTGATTTTCACAATTTTCTCTTTCTTGTGCTGCATTTCTCACTGTTCTAAATGGTCATTCAGAAGTTTGAAGGGAGTTGCAAAGAAAGGAAATTAAGAATCAGCAAAATGGACTTTCCTCCCACTGTTGGTTGCTAAAGCATCTTCAGGATCAAAAAGTCTTCCATCAACAGAGAGAACATTTTTGAACACTACCCACAGTGAAGAAAAATGTGTTGAAATTTCTAATATATTATTTCATATGAAAACACAGATAAATTGTCAGTAAAATCTGTAGGATATTATTTACACTTTAAATCCATTAAAAAGAAAAATAGCAATCCACCCTCTCTGCCAACAAAATGTCCAGTTCCAATTTGTTCTTCTCAGCCAATTACTCTTCCTTCATATACTTATTTTGTGATTTAATTTGTGTTCATTCTCTGTGAGACCAAACCATTTCAATCAGAGGTGGATTCCTCCTGAGTCGGATCGGTTCTATAGAGCAGGTAGTAACTTGGAAGGTTGGGTCCCAAGCCGGTTCTCTTGGTGGCGCCGTATGCGCTGCCACCTTGTTTTTTGCTTCTGCGCATGCATAGAAGCTTTCCACTGTTAGGTGCACCAGTGGGGAAGGTAAGTAGAACCCATCCCTGATTTCAATGTATTTCATTCTATTTCATTATTTATTTTATTATTTATTTATTCATTGGACTTATATGCCGCCCCTCTCCATGGACTCGGGGCGGCTTACATTTTAATGAAAAATACAATAGATAAAACATTCTAGGCCAATTAATAGGATAATAACTTTAAAACATTTCTTAAAACTAAACATTTAAAATAAAAAAGTCACACAACTACTCTCACACCAGATACATTCATTGGGCAGAGGCTGGGGTCTAATGACCCCAAGCCTGGAGACCTAAATATGTTTTCAAATTCTTATGGAAGGTAAGGAGGGTGGGGGCAGTGTGAATCTCTGGGGGGAGTTGATTCCAGAGGGTCGGGGCTCCCACAGAGAAAGCTCTTCCCCTAGGCCCCGCCAGCCGGCATTGTCCAGTTGATGGGACCCTGAGGTGACCAACTCTGTGGGACCTAACCAGACGCTGGGATTCATACAGCAGAAGGTAGTCTCGGAGATAATCTGGTCCTATGCCATGTAGGGCTTTATGTTAATCCACATTGATTAACCACTACTGATTTTTACTCTGTTACTTCTTGTTTTACCACACAAAAGATCACTGCATGACTGTAACTTGTTGCTTGTATCGTTATGATTTATATTAATTCTGATTACTTATTTGCACCCTATGACAATCTTTTCTTTTATGTACACTGAGAACATATGCACCAATCACAAATTCCTTGTGTGTCCAATCACACTTGTCCAACAAAGACTTCTGTTCCGTTCCATTCCATTCTATTCTAAGGTGGGAGAAACCTCAAATGTAATTGACCTTATTCTCTGCATAGATTGCCCTGTGACTACGTAGGACAGATCGAAAAGAAGCTAACTATCATATTGCAAGAATATGAGTCAATGGTTAAATAAAGAGGCCCAGACTGATCGGTAGCCTCACATTACAATGAACAAGGAGATACACTCAATTTGGAATTAGTATGATTGCTGGCTGAGCAGGGACAAAAATAGCCAGAGAAATTTATTTATTTATTTATTTATTTATTTAGATTTGTATGCCGCCCCTCTCCGCAGACTCGATTGAAATGATTGAAGCCTGGGAAATGGACCTCTTTTCAGTTAATAGGCGTGCTGATTTACTTCCGAGCTACCAGGAACTTAGGAGCCAAGGCACAGTGGTGCAAGAAAATAACAATTAACAACTTAATAGCCAGCTATCAACATCCTAATCAATAACTAAAAGTCACAACCAGGTACCATATAAATACAATGTGTAGAAAGCCCACTGCATGCATTCTGGAGAGAGAGAGAGAGATTCCCTGAGGATGGGCTCCAGCACAAGCCCGAAAGCTTGGAAGAATAAACCTTTGGTCACAGAGACTGACTCGGATTGGATCCTGCAACATTATCCTGGGACACATATATTTCCCTTCATTCATGAAAATTGTAACTGTTGATATATGTTACATTACATATATACAGTATGTTGACATAATGCTTTACATTTATTTTTTTCAATTAAAATAAGTATTGCTTATTATTTAATAATGCATTTCTCTTTGCACTTTGTACCTATTGTTTTTTCTTTTTATAATTATTTTAAAAGTAACAAAATATCAATAACTTTAAAAAGCAACTAAACTGTGCGAAACATATTACCATTAGACTTAACAAACTAACCCGTTCTAGTTGCCTCTCTGCCAGCATTTGTACACCATAAAATGTTTTCATCCTTTTCCTCATCTTTAGCAAATATTCTACCAAATATGCAATTTTATCCACTTATTTGAATTGCGTACCCTCTGGGTAAAATTTGCTGTTGTTCGTTGCATTTTTTTCCTGGTCAATATTAAATACCTTAATTAAGTAGTTTTAAATTCATACTCTTCATGCATCATACAATCATTTGGATTTTTAGCCAAACCCACAATATTATCTTGCCTCTTATCTCACTACAATCATTCTTTACGTATTTATTCAGAAATACATTAAATAATTTTGGGGCATGTTTTTGTCATAGACCCTATTTAATATTGAGAATTGATTAAGTATTCCCTTTAATTTCTGAATGCTCTATTTCAATCACATGCTTTTCCTGCATTCAGCAACTGACCTTCAGTTAGCAATTAAACATCCTGAACCTGTCAGTTAGAAAGCTGACAGCCTGTGTTTGAGACTTGAACGCTGTGCAATGGGGTGAACTCCCATTATTCGCCCCAGCTTCTGCCAACAGTCTGAAAGCATGCAAATGCTAGTAGATAAATAGGTTCCACTTCTGTGGGAAGGTAACAGCATTCTCTGCATCTTGGCATATAGTAATGTGGGCCACATGACGACAGGGACATCTTTAAACAAAGCTATTTCCTCAGGTAGGAAATGGAAATACACAACATGTGCTAGAGTCAGACACACCTGAACATGAGAAACCTCTCACTTTATATGCATAAATATACAATATTATTATTATTATTATTATTATTATTATTATTATTATTATTATTTATTAGATTTGTATGCCACCCCTTGTATGCGGCTTACAACAACAATACATAGTACAAATCTAATGGTTAAAAAAGGACAGTTTAAAACCCTTGTTATAAAAACACAGCCATGCATCCCAAACAAACCATACATAAAATGAAACGGACAGGGAGAATCAATTTAACCCATGCCTGGGTTTTTAGGAGTTTGCAAAAGGCAAGGAGGGTGGGGGCAGTTCTAATCTCCGGAGGGAGTTGGTTCCAGAGGGTCGGGGCTGCCACAGAGAAGGCTCTTCCCCTGGGCTCCGCCAGATGACATTATTTCATAGATGGGACCCAGAGAAGGCCAACTCTGTGGGACCTAATTGGTCGCTGGGATTCGTGCGGCAGAAGGCGGTCCCGGAGATATTCTGGTCCGATGCCATGAAGGGCTTTAAAGGTCATAACCAACACTTAGAATTGTGACCGGAAACTGATCCGCAACCAATGCAGACTGCAGAGTGTTGGTGTTACATGGGCATACCTGGGAAAGCCCATGACTGCTCTCGCAAACTGCATTCTGAACAATCTGAAGTTTCAAAACACTCTTCAAAGGTAGCGCCATGGAGAGAGCATTACAATAGCCGAACCTCAAGGTGATGAGGACATGAATATGAATACTTTTCTGAATCATACATTTCTTAAAGATTTGTTGAAGAGCAAAAATCTGGCCTGCATACTTTTGCCTATCCAGCGCAGATCCTCCCAAGTTGTGCCGATTGTCATAGTTTGCAGTTTGGGGAAGAATTATGTGAAACAACTTACCAGATACACTTAAGAAGCCAATCTCTATTTTTGGCATTTACTTTTCCTACCTTTTCCTCTATAGATGCAACCTTCCAACCTACACCAAATTTGCACGGCTACTCCGTATACAGTACTATCCACTTTCATACTTCAATGTGTCTCCAATTATGCCATCTATACTACAGCCTTATTAATTTTCAGCAGTCTTGCAGTATTCTTCTTTTTCATCAGCTTTTTCTTAGGTGTTAATATTTCTAGTATTCATTTCAATTTCACTCTTTGATTTTCATAAAAACCTTTAAAATTCCAATATTCCTTCAGTTTCAATTTCATTTACTCAGCTGGAAGCTTCTCATTTATTCTTTTTAAAGTTTCCAAAGCTCTACATTTTTGCCACTTTTAATCTTAAGTGTTCCCTTTTCTCTGGCTAGATTGGCAGCTATTTTTTCCCTACATACACATCTTACAGTATCTTTTTCTAATATTCAAAGAACAGAACATTTATTCTGTTACATGCACATTTTCCTTCAACCACAGTTTCTTTCATTTCAACATTCTGCCAAGTGTCCTTTCATACTCCCAGATAGCATACTTTCATGGTACTCTGTAATATAACCCTTTTTAGTCAGTTCCACGCAGATTCCAATCCTCCTTCCTTAAATCTATTAATTCTTTTGGGAGATTAATCTAACTTTTAATACTTTTTCATTCAGAGCATTTTATATGGAATTGACACTTTTTCTTCCTGTAGGCATTCGACTGCTGCAATGCTCTCTACATGGGGCTACCTCTGAAAAGTGTTCGGAAACTTCAGATCGTGCAGAATGCGGCTGCGAGAGCTATTGTGGGCTTACCTAGGTTCACCCACGTTTCTCCAACACTCCGCGGCCTGCACTGGCTGCTGATCAGTTTCCGGTCACAATTCAAAGTGTTGGTAATGACCTATAAAGCCCTACATGGCATCGGACCAGAATACCTCCAAGACCGTCTTCTGCAGCACGAATATCAGCGACCAGTTAGGTCCCACAGAGTTGGCCTTCTCCGGGTACCGTTGACTAAACAATGTCATCTGGCGGGCCCTAGGGGAAGAGCCTTCTCTGTGGCGGCCCCAGCCCTCTGGAACCAACTCCCCCCAGAGATCAGAACTGTCCCCACTCTCCTTGTCTTTCGTAAATTGCTTAAGACCCACCTATACCGCCAGGCATGGGGGAATTGAGACATTTCCCCCCATGCTCATATAGTTTATGTATAGTATCCTCATGTTTCTTTTAATTTTTTTATTAGTATCACATATATGAATATTATTATATCTTTACATACCTCCAATATGTACTTGACAAAATAAATAAATAAAAATAAAATAAATAATTTTTTTTCACAAAACCACTATAAATCGTGATCACGTGATCACAGTTCACTGCAAACAGCCATTAATGCATATCACCCACGTTGCTGAGTACCCAAAATGCAGTCATGTGAACACAGGCGGGGGAGGGGGGGCATAACATCAGAACTTTGAAACTGGGTCATAACACAAGGATACCTGCATTTAGTCCTTCCACTTTCATGATTCACGGAAATACTCCAGCAGCACGCAACTACAATTTCCCCACCTGTTGGATTCCTACTTTCAAGCACACTTCAGCAACTTAGATGATACCAATTCATAGTTTCTGACATGCATTTTTTGCTTCCTTTCATAAATGAAAGCATGTATTCTTCTATCCCCTTATATTAAATCAGACTATCTTTATTCAGATCTACTGCATCCTTCCCCTTCCTTTTACTTTCACTCGACTACAAATAATTGATTAATCTACAAATAGGCTCCTGCTGTAGTAATCTACTACAACTGTGACCCTTAAGATAGGATTAGACCACAATTTCTAAAATTCCCAGCCAGCATGCCTATTGGTCCTCCTTATATACACTTTATCCTGCATCCTGTCATAGGAATCTCTGTAGATAAGGAAGTATGGATAAGAAGCACAATCACATTGGTAGTTGCAAAGCAATGGAGATAGAAGAGGACATTTTGTGTGTGTGTAAGAGCAAACTGGCTTCCCAATAGCTACGGGTAGGAAGATGGGGGTGATTTGGAGGGCACACGCAAGAGAAAGATGGTGGACGGGCCATCTACTTAGGAAGAGGATATTCCTATTAGAAGTTTTATTATATAAATGTTAGTTAGATAATTTTAAAAATTATAGTTTTAGAATTGTAGGTTTCGTTCTTACATGCTTCAGAAGGGAACAAAAATAAGAACTTTCTTATGCTTGCACAAGAACAGAGATAATGAGCTGATTAATTCCTTCAATTAGAATTCCAGTGCTATCAGCAACACTTTTAAAAAAGCATTTCCAACACACACACACACACACACACAAATTCATCTTTAACTGTTTAATTTGCACACCCTTAAAATGAAACTTTTGCCGCTTTATTTTGTCACACGTAAGGAAAACTGGTAGACTTACAGCTATTGTTCTGAAGCTGAGCTTGTTAGTGAAACAAAGACCTGTTTTTTTCCAGTCAGTACTGTTTGTGCATTTACCCCATGACATATACTTGGAGTCATTCCCAGAAAAAAAAAGGGGGGGGCGAGAGACACAGAGAGAGTGAGAGAATCAGAAAGAGAGAGAGAAAGAGAGAGAGGCCAAATACATTCTTAGTATTTGCTTACTACAGCATAAAGCACTTCTTGGTTACCAGATCCTTTTGGCAGTCTTTATTTAGACCATGACATCAAAGTATGTAATATTCTCATGAGAATGAAAAGCAACAGATAAATATCATATACAGTGTATCATTCTGATATTTTAAGGATTAGAGTATTCCCTCTTGGGCTCAGCTCCAAATCCCATTGTAGTCAGTGGAAACCCTATTAAATGTGATGAATGTTCTTTTAATCAAATTCAGTGGGCTTTGGATCAGGTTTACTGAGGGGCGGCCACTGTGTGTGTTACCGTTTCTTGAAGCCAAAGGTGAGACCTGAGCACCAGGTGGGCACCAAAGGTGAATGAGTGGTGCAAAAGGGACATAACAGGGCCCACCACCAGAGGTAATACCCTCCCTGAACACTTTACACCTCACAGGGCCTTTGGTAGCCACTGTTCTATCTGGCCAAATGCCCTGAAATTGGCTTTCTTCTAAAGTGAACAATACAGGCAACATTTTTAGTTAACTATCATTATAGTTAGGGGCGTGCATAAGTGCACCAGTGTGCCTTCCGTCCCTTGTCCAATTGTCTCTCTTTATCTCATTTATCTTTTCTTCCTTTCAAATTTGTTCACCTATACTTTTATATCTTTTCTTCTATTTGTTTCTTTAGTAATACAGTGGTACCTTGGTACTCGAACGCTTCCTTTCTCGTACATTTCGGATAACGAACAAAAATTCAGATACCGAACAGCCAGAGAAAATTTTGTTCATTATCCGAAATGTAATCCCGGCAGCTTCAGGGGGCTGAGGAGCTCTCTAAGAGCTCCAAGCTGCAGGAAGGGTGGGGGCTGCTGCAATCTTGGCAGCTTCTGGGGGCTCCTTTCCTCATTGCTGCCTCTTATTACCTGTAAGCAGCTTCAAAAACTTTCTCCTTCCCTGTGGCTGCAACAGCGGCGGCTTCCCTTCCAGTAGCAACAACGCCGGGAACATCACGTGATGAAGGGAAGCTGCCGGAGCCATCTCAGCAGTTGCTGCCGCTCCAGCAGCTTCCCTTCATTATGTGACTTCCCGGCGCTCTTGCTACTGGAAGGGAAGCCGCCGCTGTTGCAGCCACAGGGAAGGAGAACGTTTTTGAAGCTGCTTACAGGTAATAAAAGGAAGCAATAAGGAAAAGAGCCCCCCAAAGCTGCCGGGATTGCAGCAGCCCCCACCTTTCCTGCAGCTTGGAGTAGCGAATTTATTTATCCCATTGGAAATAAAGAAAATAGATTTAATTGGTTCCCAGCGAGTTAACAGGGGCTGGGAACCAATTAAATTCATTTCCATTATTTCCTATGGGATAAATAAATTCGGTACTCGACCAAATCGGTTCTCGACCACACTTCTGGAACGAATTGTGGTCGAGTACCGAGGTACCACTGTATTACTAAATATCTATTCTCTTCGATGTGTATTATGTATTGGACTAACTAACTAACTAACTAACTAACTAACTAACTAACTAACTAACTAAATAAATAAATAAAATAAAATAAATACATAAAAATTATTCCCAGTTTTCCTGAAATATAGTACATAACCAAGATTCTGAACACTGCTTACTCAATCAGTTTCAGACACCTATTTAGAAAATAGGCAAAGATGTAAAAGGGTTATTACCATTATTGGCATGCTAGTTAGATTACAAAAGAGTAGCCACTGAGAGGTTTTGGAAACTCACAATATTCTACATGATCTCAACCCAAAGACTTGTATGAGTTATCTTAAGCCATGACAATTTGCATCACCAAAAAACATTTCACTTTTCAAGTTTAGCTGTTGTCTCTTAATGATATACAGGTAATGCTCAGCTTGCAAGAGTTTATTCATGACTGTTCAAGTTACAATTGCACCGAAAAGTGATTTATGACTGTTTTTCAAACTTAACACCATTGTAGCATTCCCATGATCTGAAATTCCCATGGTCAAAATTCCAATGCTTGGCAATGGATTCAAATTTATGACAGTTGCAGTGTCCTGGGGTTATCTGATCAGCTTTTCTAACTCTCTGACAAGCAAAATCAATGGAGAAATCCAGAGTCATTTAATCACTGTGTAACTTACTTAACAACTGCACAGATCCACTTAACAAAGCCATGACAAGAAAAGCCATAAAATGGGGCAAAATTTACTTAACAACTGTCTCACTTACCAATGGATTTCTTTGTTTTTGGCTCTTTCATGATCTGTAAATCGAGGACTACTCTAATTAATTGTCCAATTAGTTCTCTAAAATTTTTTACAGCTCAATTAATCAAACAAACGTGTTCAAAGTCAAAATAAAAGTACTAACTTCTATGCGTTCAATTTTTAGATGAACAATCCTTATTTGAGTGTGAATAACCAAGATAGTTGTGTTAGAGCAGTGTTTCCCAACCTTGGCAATTTGAAAATATTTGGACTTCAACTCCCAGAATTCCCCAGCCAGCGAATGCTGGCTGGGGAATTCTGGGAGTTGAAGTCCAGATATCTTCAAGTTGCCAAGGTTGGGAAACACTGCCTTAGAGTACTCAGCACTATAACCGAAACAGTCTTTCTCACTCAAAAGTGACATTGACCCTATTTGTTGCAAACGACCTGCTTAACTGCAAATTTATCATCCCCCCCCCATGTATTTCCCCCACTGGAAAAAGGGCTCCATTCAAACTAATACAACACTATCTAATACTAATATGATACTATCTAAAACTAATACTAAACTAATTAAACAAAAGCCTCTTAATATCTATAAATAACTTGGTGATTCTAGGAAAAAATATATTGCCCTCAGAAAGTGACTCAAGATGAAAGTGAGAAGAAAAAAACTAATTAGTGACTTTCAAATGTCTTGTTAAAAACTACCAGAAATGATCAGAGTTCCTAACACTATTATATTTTTTTGAAAGTAGAACAATGGTTCACAGCAATATTGCATACTTATTACATATTACTTATTATATTATATTAGTTTATTTGATACTTTTTATTAGTTTTATTGTTTTAAATGTGTTTTATATTCTGTAAGCACCTTGAGTCGCCATGGGCAAATAGGCAAAAATATAAATTCAATAAATAAATAAATAAAAATACTGACATTGTCTAGGCAATGTGCTTGATTTACCACCATGAACGAATCTACCCAGATCACTTTTAATGCTGAAACATACCATATTTTTCAGAGTATATGATGCATCAGAGTATGAGACGCACTTTAGTTTTGGGAGAGGAAAACAAGGAAACATTTTTTGCCTCTGCCTCCCAGCAATTTGCTTTCCAGCAAACAGTACAGATGGTATACACTGTTTGCTGTGTATTACTTTGCATGTGTGCCTGATCCATAGAAATAGCAAAAAAATGGAGAAATGTATATTATGGCAGTATATTAATGCCAAAGTTTTCTTAAATGTAATCACACTAACTCCTCCCAATTACGTAAATAGATCTACTTCAAATATGGCTAAGTCAAGGTTTAACTCAGCTGCCTTATCTTAATATTAAAACTGGGCACTGTTACATTTCAGACTATACTTGTACAGATTCTGTTAAAATTGGTGTGGCTTTCTGAAAGTATAGTTATTCTCTGCTATTTAAAAGAAGATACAATACCACTGGGCCTCTTCACATTTATTTTAAAAAACTTCTTCATTTTGTTGTCTAGAACAATAATAAAGCAGTCTTTAAAAAATAAGTCTAATAATTTGAACGTTCTACAGACATTTATAGTTATTGACTTACCTTCTTGCATCCAGTTCTGCAGAAAATAAAAATCTGCCTCTCTCTCCCAGCAATTTGCCTCCTTGCAGCTAGTTTCACCTTCAGTTTAGCATGTGGCCAGTTGCAGCCTCACATCAGCTGAGGGTCGGGAAGCTGATAATGAGTTTCTTGGCTTAACAGGGTCTGTTCTGTTTGCTGCAAGGGGGTAAATTACTGGGAGACAGAGGCCAAAGAGGGTGTGTGTGTGGCTGGGTGGGGTTACATTCAGTGTATAAGTTGTACCCACATTTTCACCCTCTTTTCTTGGGTAAAACGGTGCATCTTATACTCCAAAAAATGTGATACTTGATGGACATACTTTCTCCAAGTGTAGGAATAAAGACAGTTATACTCAGTTGATTATTACTACAATAAAGGTATTTATTGTTGTTGGCTGACTAATCTTCCACCCTTAGAAGACAGGGTTTTTCCTACTTATATTTGCTTAACATGCATAAGAATGTGATGACAAAAAGACTGAATTCTCCTCTTTCATCCTTCTAACTGCTTGCAGGCTATTCATAGAGTTGTTCTCCTTCATTTATTGACCTAGGAACGAGACTCCAAACTTGGCAACTTTAAGACTTGTAGATTTCAACTCCTAGAATTCCTCAGCGAGGAATTCTAAGAGTTGAAGTCAGTGATGGGTTCCTACGGGAACGGTCAGGAACGCAGTTCTGGTAGCAAAATTTGGAGCTCCACCCACAGCACCCAATTTGCACTGAAAGATATTGAAACAAAATGCATAAGCCACGCCCACAGTGTGGTAGTAAAAATTTTCGTAGCCCATCTCTGGTTGAAGTCCACAGGTTTTCAAAATTGCCAAGTTTAGAGACCTCTGACCTAGGAAGTATAGAACAGTCCAAATTCAAGACACAGAAACAAACTATTCTAAATATTAAAAATATGGTAAAATAATTAACTGAAAGGCATTAAAGGGAAAAAGAAAGGTTGTTTGATAAGCAGCAAGAATTAATTTCAGGGAGATGCTTCAGTATAACTTACAACAACAAAGAATAAGCAAGACTCGGTCTTCTTATCTTAGTACATGAAGGTTGTTTTGGTACAGCAGCTCAAGGAATTAGGCCACAGAACAAAGTTATTTTTAGAACAGATGATAATGAGAGAGGAATCTCCCTTGAGTACCAGCAATTTATCAGGAATGTACAAAATATGTTTGTGAGGAGAAGTGCCTGTCATTAAATGTTAATGAATATGCGCCAGGGTATGGATAATAAATAAATGCCTTATATATTACTGGTATAGTAATATTACATGGCTATTAATTTTCTTGCTTAGGATTAGACAACATACTTAAGTGACAATATTTAATAGCATTGGGACTCCCTTAGAAAAATTCAATGGATATTTGGGAGTAGAAGTCAGCTCAAAATGAGGATTATAATCAAAGACATTGCATGAATTGAAATGAGCCACCTTAAAACTAAAACCAAACAATTTAAAATAATCTTTAAAATATATAATGACATTGTTTTTTTTAAATATAAAGATTTCAGCTTTCTTGTCCATCAATTGTGGATGGTTCTATCATATAAATCAAAATAATCTTTATTTAATATGCAGTGTATGAATTATTCAGTTAATTTTGAAAATGTGTGATAAACACACAAAGGACCTTGAAGCAGCTGAATGTGCAGACAACCCCAAAATGATCTCAGTTCAAATCCAAGGCAAATCATTCAACATCACAATAGTTCAAGCCTATGACTCAACCACTGGTGCTGAAAAGGATAACTGTTTACTGTTTCTATGAAGCCCTACAGCATCTTATAGAATTAATACCAAAAAATGATGCCCTTATCATTATGGGGGCTTGGAATACTAAAGTAGGAAGCCAAAAGATAATAGGAATATTAGGCAAGTTTGGCTTTGGAGTACAAAATGAAGCAGGGCACAGGCTGGTAGAATTTTGTCAAGATAATACAATTGTCATAGCAAATGCTCTTTTCCAACAACCCAACACATGACTCTACACATGGAAATCACCAGACAGAAATCAGATTGCCTATGTACTTGGCAGACAAAGAGAGAGAAGCTCTATACAATGGAACTGCCTGCCAGGGGAGGTGGTGAACTCCCCAACTCTGGACACCTTCAAGAGGAGATTGGACTTCCATTTGGCTCGGGTGCTGTAGGGTTTCCTGCTCAGGCAGGGGGTTGGACTCGATGACCTAACGATCCCTGTCAACTCTATTAATAAATAAATAAATAAATGAATGAATGAATGAATGAATGAATGAATAAATAAATAAATAAATAAATAAATAGGAACTGACTATAACTGAGATCACAAACTTCTTGTTGCAAAATTTAGGCTTAAATTGAAGAAAGTAGGGAAAAGTATTAGGCCACTCAAATCATATCCCTGAAGAATATACAGTAGAGGTGACAAATAGATTTAAGGAATTTGACCTGATAGACTGATAGAGTGCTTGAAGAACTATGAACCGAGGTTTGCAACATTGTACACGAGGTAGCAACTGAAACCATCCCAAAGAAAAACAAAGGCAAGAAAGCAAAATGAATGTCTGAGGAAGCTTTATAAATAGCTGAGGAATCAAGGGAAACAAAAGGCAAGGGAGAAATAGAAAGATACACCAAATTGAATGCAGAATTCCAGAGAATAGCTGGAAGAAATAAGAATGTCTCCTTAAATGAGAAGTGCAAAGAAATAGAAGAAAACAATAGAATAGGGAGGACCAGAGATCTCTTCAAGAAAATTTCATGCAAAGATGGGCATGATAGAGGATCAAAATGGCAGGGACTTAACAGAGGCAGAAAAGATTAAGAAGAGATGGCAAAATTACACAAAAGAAATATTACAAGAACAAGCTTAATGTCCCTGATAACCACAATGGGGTGGTCACTGACCTTGAACCAGACATTCTGGAATGTGAAGTCAAATGGGCTTTAGGAAATCTAAGCAACAACAAAGTTAGTGGTGCTATTCAAAATCTTAAAAGATGATGAAGTAAAGATGCCACACTCAATTGGCCACATGATTAGAAAAGATCAGTTTGCATTCCAATTCCAAAGAAGGGCAATGCTAAAGCATGTTCAAATTACTGCACCATTGCACTCATTTCACATCCTAGCAAAATTATGCTCAAAATCCTGCAAGCTAGGCAACAGTAGTATGTGGATGGAGAACTACCAGAAGTACAGGCAGGATTTCAAAGAGGCAGAGGAACTAGAGATCAAATTGTCAACATACACTGAATCATGGAGAAAGCTTGGGAGTTCCAGAAAAACATCTACTTCTGCTTCATTGTCTAGGTTAAAGCCATTGATTGTGTGGATCACAACAAATTGGGGCAAGTTCTTAAAGAGCATCTTATTTGTCTCTTAAGAAACCTATAGGCAGGTCAAGAAGCAACAAGGAGAACTGGATTTGAAGCCACTGATCAAAACTGGGAAAGGAGTTCAGCAAGGTTATTTAACTTATATGCAGAACACATCATGAGAAAGGCAGGGCTAGATGAATCAAAAGTTGGAATTAAGATTGCCGGGAGAAATATCAACAACCTCAGATTTGCAGATGATACCACTCTAATGGCAGAAAGGGAAGAGGACCTAAAAAGCCTTTGATGTGGGTGAAGAAGACGAGTGCAAAAGTTGACTTGAAACTCATCATTAAAAAAACTAAAGATCATGGCATTTGGCCATCTCAATTCCTGGCAAATAGATGGGGAAGAAATGGAGATAGTGACAGATTTTATTTTCCTGGGCTCCAAGATCACAGCAGCTTGGGACTGCAACCAAAAAATTAAAAGATGCTTGTTCCTGGAAAGGAAAGCTACGGCCACTCTAGACAGCATACTAAAAAGCAGAGATATCACCCTGTCAACAAAAGTGCGTATAGTCAAGGGTATGGTTTTCCCAATTGCAATGTATGGCTGTGAAAGTTGGAGCATGAAAAAGGCTGAGTGCCAAAGAATTGAAGCCTTTGAACTATGGTGCAGGGAAGACTCCTGCAAGTCCCTTGGACTGCAAGGTGATCCAACTAGTTCAGTCCTAGAGGAGATCAACCCTGACTGCTCTTTGGAAGGCCAGATCCTGAAGATGAAACTCAAATAATTTTGCCATCTAATGAGAAGGAAGGACTCACTGGAGAAGAGCCCAATGCTGGGAAAGATTGAGGGCAAAAAGGAGGAGATGACAGAGAACGAGGTAGCTGGATGGAGTCACTGAAGCAATCGGCGTAAACTTAAATGGATTCTGGAGGAGCCTGGAGGAACATTGTCCATGGGGTTACAATGGGTCAGATACAACTTCGCAACTAACAAGGGTCGAAAGAAGAAACATAACTTTTAAATTGATCAATTTTTTCTAGACAAGTACTTCTCCATGACCAAGAAGTATAAAAATAGGATTTGTAGCCAATAAATGGAAGAGCTGTCAGAATAGGAGAGATAACCCATATGATTTTTTCCATTAGGTAGACAAGGATCAGCTTGTAGTGTATGATTCTGATTCTAAGCACTCTCATAGTCTCAACTGCTGAATCTGTGGATGCATTCCAATATAAAATTGAACAAAAAAGCTCGCGGGTAAAAAGGGCATGTTTACGTTTTCATAGAAACATAGAAGATTGATGGCAGAAAAAGACCTCATGTTGCATCTAGTCTGCCCTTATACTATTTCCTGTATTTTATCTTAGGATGGATATATGTTTATCCCAGGCATGTTTAAATTTAGTCACTGTGGATTTACCAACCATGTCTGCTGGAAGTTTGTTCCAAGCATCTACTACTCTTTCAGTAAAATAATATTTTCACCATATTCTTATTTAGTTAAAACTATTACAGCAGTTTTAAATTTTGTATGTGTGCTCTTCTTGCAAGTGGAGTGTGGAATTCTTGCGACAAGCTACCTATAGTTGGCACAAGGTAAGCTAACTAATTCCAGGCATACTTGTGTAATAGTGCTGGACAAATATTTCCTTTTATTCTAGCAAACGATGGTTGGATAAGAACAGGATGAAACACAGATATAACTTAACTTACACTTATTTTCATGTATATTTTAAAAGACATCTGGGAAGCCACCAAAGCATTGCTACGCAGTCTCCTATAAAACAGGCATTTTATTTTCCAATATTAACAAAAAGGAAAGTATGGATCAGGAAAATCTACCTTCCATATTCAATAACTTCCCAGCATATTGAAATTTACAGCGTAGGCTTAGCTACTAGGTTCTAACTGACTTCACTGTGGGTTTGGTTCCTCCTGTGCTGCGTGGGCATGCCTCGTGGGTATGCGCTTGCCTTGAAGGCCTGAGCCATGCTGAAAAATCAGATTTTTTTTAAAAAAAGCTGAAAACAAGATGGCGACAGCATGCACAGTGCCGGAAACTCTGCTTCTGCACATGCTCAGAAGAAATTTTTTTTTTTTTTTTTAAAAGGTGGCTGCATTCATGGACCAGCACTGACAGAACTGGTTCTGTGACATCATTGTGACATCACCAGTGGGTCACTACCAGTTCGTGCAAACCGGTCCAAACTGGGAGGAACCCACCGCTGTATGAAGGAACAGTATATCAACCTTCCCCAAATTTATTTATTTATCTATCTATCTATCTATCTATCTATCTATCTATCTATCTATCTATCTATCTATCTATCCATCCATCTATCTATCTATCTAGTCCAATACATAATACACATTGAAGAGAAAGATATGTAATAATATAAGTAAAGAAAAGAATAGAAGATAAGATATAAAAGTATAGGTGAACATATTTGAAAGGAAGAAAAGATAAATGAGATAAGGAGAGAGATATATTCATATAATTTCAGATTATATCTACCTTAATCCTCAAAGTAGAGGAGCTAATTAGTTATAGACCAGAGGAAGTAAAACAAGCACAGGGGGATATAGATAGATCCAATAAAGTGAGCTTAGCATCTCATCTCTCACTTTATGTTCCATAAGAAATGTAAAGTCATCAGTAAGTATGACCGACATCCATGAAATCATATTGTAGGATTAGAAAACATTGAAATGTGCCAAGAGGTATTAATGATTATTATATTTGCATCATAGTGAAACATGAGAATGCAGTTGCTTTTCAACTAATCAGAGACCTGAAGTCCCAAAGGTGCTTTTTTCAAGACGCAACTGGACTTTCTGGTTTTTCTTTGAAGATGTTTCACTTCTCACTCAAGAATCTCAGAGCTGGAGAAGCTTCTTGGATGAGGAGCGAAACATCTTTGAAGAAAAACCAGAAAGTCCAATTGCCTCTTGAAAAAGCAACTTTGGGACAACTATGACCTGGATGACTGAGAATCTCCACATATATTCAGAGATCTGAAGCTTGTACAAAGATAGATATCATTTTTCTGCCATTTTTAGTCATTGTATGCCTCCTGCCTGTTCCCATCTCTGCTCCTCAGGACAGAATTAAAATCTTATTTGATTAGTCATTGTGAATTAAAATAAATGTTTTATGTCTGCAGAAGAGAAAGAGAATTATATTTCTGCAAGATTCCAGAAGAAACTGGTTAACATATTTTGTGTCTGTTGTATGCTTCTCTTGGCATTACGAAGGCTTAAGTTTCCAGAAGACAAGATACTGGATACTGTTTTACTTCTCGCAGTAATGAACAAACATTCCCAACACATTCCAACATTAGAAATATTTTGCACATTTAGAACAGTGTGCATTAGTTTTATAAATGATGTCCATCACTATCAAACAGCCTTCAGTTTGACTGTGCTTTTGCCATACATAAAACAATTTTCTTAATAGTTTTAAGAAAGTACATACATACAAACTTGGGCATAAGTCAGCAAAGAGCTAACTTCCAAGAATGCTGAAATGGATAATGGAATATTGGCAATTCAATGTGCTCTAAAATGCAACATTTCCCTCAAAAGGGAAACAAGAACTGTATTAAGAATGAACCCCAACTCAATTTAAAATTAAAAAGACATTGCGTTTAATTGTGAATAATTCATACACCAAAAAATATCCTTTTTCATGGAATATACAGCGTTCCGAGACTGCCTGCGAAAGTCGAATTTCTGCAAAGTAGAGATGAAGAAGTAAATACAGTATTTTTGGCTATGAACAGTATCACAAGCCTTCCCTTAACACTTTAAACCCCTAAATTGCAATTTCCCATTCCCTTAGCAACCATTTAGATTATTACTCACCATGTTTGTTTATTAAAGTTTATTAAAAAAAATATTTATTAAAGGCGGACGAAAGTTTGGTGATGACATATGACGTCATCAGGCAGGAAAAACCGTGAGTATTTTTTAATTAATATTTTTGAAAAACCGTGGTATAGACTTTTCACGAAGTTCGAACCCGGGAAAATTGAGGGAACACTGTAAAGCCACTGGGATGGTAATTTACAAAGCATGACTTAAAGAGGTTTCTCTTTCTTTTCCCCAGTATAGGCATGCAATTTATTGTTATATAAAATATTATCTTCAACAGCAAATGCTATTATAATTAGATTGTACTTTTCTCAGGTTTTAATGCTTTATACCAATATCTTCCTTTGTAGGGATTAATCAATGGCTGTAGAATCAGGTGGACCCTTCCTCGGTTTCCTAAACAGGTGGTGAATAAATGCTGACAGCTGAGCTCCCTTCTTTATCCTGACTTCACTTAGCTGAAATAAGCTTTTTTCAATGACTTAATGAAGCTCATTAATATAATATTAAAGAATAAATGCTGTAGGGAAAGATCACATATGGTATTGCAATTTCCACTAATGCTACTGGATACCCAGGAGCCAGAAATGGCAGAATAAATTATAGATGCCACAAACCATTAAAAAAAATAGATCAAATGTGTATGAGATGAGTTGGGATAAACAGGAATAACATATCCCTTCTCTAAAACTCAGAATTTACCAGGTAGAACAAGAGAGATTCAGCCAACACATCAAGGATCTCCCACTGACTATTTAGGGATTGGGTTGGTTCTATCTCAGGGGTCCCCAAACCCTAGGCCCTGGTCCATTACTAGGCCATGAGGTGTTCAAACCCTGTCCACCCACAGTGGTTGGTGAGCACATGTGCGCATCTTTCCTTGCGCAAGCAGAGAGCGGGAATGTACACATACTCTCCATTTGCACTAATGTTCTTCTGCTTGCCCGGAACTATCCTCTTTTCCAGGGGTGGGCAATTAATTTTGCCATGGGACCGCATGAGAAATTGGGATGGTTTTAGAGGGCCGGACTAATATAATTAACTCAGTTCTACCCAATACTGTAAAGACCCAGACCCTGGCCTGACCTAAACACCCAGGCCCACTCTACAGACCCCTACTTGTTTGCTTTATGGCAACACGGTGCACCACAGTCACTGCGCTGGAGGGTTTGTGTGGTTTCTGTGCTTGGACACTCTCGGTAGGAGGTCGGAATCCGCTCCAGTGCAAGGATGAAAGAGCTCACCACGTCTGCCGGGATTCCTCTGGTTCCTGCTTTCCTTGCGGTGAGCTCTTTCATCCTCGCACTGGAGTGGACCCTGACCTCCACGGACCAGTTACAGATAGCGGGCAGGCCGGATGTGGCCTGCGGGCCGCCCCTTGTCCAGGTCTGCTCTTTTCCCTAACCCCTCCTTCCAAACCAGTCCACAAAACCAGAAAGGTTGGGAAATTCTCCTCTATCAGACCTAGAATCCTAATGAGCATAGCATGGTATTCCCAATCAAGATTTTGACGTGAGTCATCTTAATGAGAGCAGTGATGGCGCAATGGATAGAATGGAGTATTGGTCCAACTTACTGTTCACTGCCAAGAGTTAGCTTCTGAGAGACTAAAGGATGATTCAGCCTTCCTTCCTTCCGAGGTTGGTAAAATGAGCACCCAGATTGTTGAGTCTGTAAACCTCTTAGAAAGGTCTGTAAAATGGTATGTAAGTCTGCTATTGGTATTAATTTTATTCCCAAGGAAAATGTACCACCAAGATTTTGGAAGCATACTCTGTTTACTTTTCCCTTGTTTTAAGCATAAAGGAAGTTGATGAATATCCCCAAAGGAAGGAAAGAGGGAGGAAGTACTTTCCATCTATTTTTTTTCTATTTTCCCATTTTACAGCAAATTATCAGTCAAACAACTGATGGGAGTAGGTTCATAGAAGGGCAATATCGACTAATCAGTCAATGAGGTAGGCAAGATCAGGATACAAAACTCAAGATGAGTTTTGGAATGTATTTTAATGTGGTCAGAGTATTGCAACAGAATCCTGAAATCTTGTCAAAACCCTTTTCTAGTTCAGCTTATACCTAACACTATCAGGGCAGATTGTTAGTTTTTTACCCTTATGCTTTCAGCTCTACCAGGATTCAAATGTCTTTTCTGTAGCAGTTCAGCATTCTCCTTCTCTGAACAAACCTCACAATCCATCATAAGGGATTAGAAATTTAGAAAGTTTTATAATGAAAAATGGAAGGAGTTGGATATGTTTATTCTTAAAAGGAGAGGAGGAATATGAAAACAGCCCTCAAATACCTGAAAGGATGTCACAAAGAAGAAAGTTAGGATCTGTTTTCTCTCATTCCAGAATGTAGGGCAGGGAATAATGCTACAGGAAAGCAGATTAAGGTAGGATATTTTTGTTTAACTTTCAAACAATTAAGAGCACATCCATTAATTGAATGTGTTCAAACGCAGATAGAGATCTGTACTGGATATTTTAATTTGGGTTCCAGCACTGAGCAGATATTACACATAGGTCTGGATGAGCCCTCCTACATTTATAATTCTATGGAAATATCATTTGAGGGGCTTGGCTATTGTGGACACTGGAAAAAGGATGTTGAACCCTTGTAATTACATTGATAACAAACTTAATGTTAATAAAGGAAAATTATACATCATATTTCTGTAAATAAAAGCAGTCTGTCATCCCTTTGCTCTCCAAAATTAACTACTCTAGAACATTAGTTATCTCACCACTCAGCTTGAATTTGCCATTCTAAGTTGTTTTTATGCAGGTACTGCCGACCTTTATATTATTCTTGGGTCTCCATTGCTTCAATCTTTTCTCAAAAACATGTATGTTACTTAGCTTGTAGGCTTTAGAATACAAAACTCTTAACTTTGTCAGAAAGAAATTTGGAGAGGAAAGCACAAGGTTGACCTTCTTTGCAACACAAGGGCCATTTCTATATATCTTTTTCCATATTTTTGTTTGGTGTGTCAAATAATTTTGTACCACACAACCCACTGACCACATGAGAGATGCACCTGTAGCAACTGAAAGGTTGGCAAGAAATCTACTCAAAATCCAGATCAATTAAAATACCTCCTTGTGACCTGGGGCATTCCTGAGCAGAAAGAAGTGGATATGAAAGTGTGTTTGTTTTACTTTGACATGCTATGCAATAAGACATTTCACCCCATATTTATTTAAGGATTTTAGCACTGCGCCAGACCTGGTTGGAGATGAATGAAATGTTTTCATAGGACTATTGCTCAAATTGTAGCCTTCTCCTTTTGCATGAATGCTCAAAGCTGACAAAACCTTCAGTCTTTTGAGTGCTTACAGGTGTATAAGATACACACACACACAATTTCTATGTTTCTTTGTGTGTTAGCTGACTTATAATAGCCTCAAATAAGAGAGAACCCAGAGGAAGAAATAATTTAGAAAGAGTAGTTTTCCTCAACCAGATTGATCTTTATGATCGAGCCACCCTTGGTCACCCCACTCACAGTGTCAATGGAAGATAACAAAATCTTCGGCAATTGAAAAATGTTCTTATCTCTAAAATATATAACTGCAGATATTGTCCCATAATATTAGGGGATACCAGTGTAATTCAAGGGGCTGGTTGTTGCCGAAAATCTTAAAACTGCTCACACAGTCTGAGCAACTTTGAAACCACTAATTCTATGTAAATTCTGACCCAATTGACAGTGAAATGAACATACCTATCGAAGGTCCATTCCTATCTGGAGATATGAAGCAGGGGAGATGGAGGTAGGGATTCTTGGTGGCTTATCTTCAAGATAAGAAAAGCGTACATATCACAATCTTCTGGAGAACAAGTAAGACTTTGATTTCCAAAAGGCCTCTAGAGATGAATAACTAGAAGATGATGATTTGTGCCAACTTACATCAGTTCACTCAGTGACCCTTTGAAGTTACGACCGCATTGAAAAAAATGGCTTATGAGCTTTTTACATTTGCAGTGTGAAAAACCTTTGCTGCGTGAAAAATCATTCTGGCATCCCAATGGTCATGTGATCAAAATTCAGATGCTTGGCAACCAACTCATACATGATGGTTGTAGTGTCCTGGGATCATATGATGACTTTTTGCAACTTTCTGATAAGCAAAGTCAGTGGGGAAGCCGGATACATTTAATAACCATGTTACCAAATTAACAACTTTGGTGATTCATTTAACAAATGCGGCAAAAAGGGTCAATGTGGCTCAATTGTGATCATAAGTTGAGCAGTACCTGTATAGCATTTCCTCTTAGTTGTTCAGTTATTTATTCCATCAACTCTTCTTTTTTTTAAAGCATATCTTGCGGGATTGCCTTCTGCCGCATGAATCCCAGCGACCAGTTAGGTTCCACAGAATCAGCTTCTCCAGGTCCTGTCAACTAGACAATGTTGTTTGGTGGGAACTAGGGGAAGAGCCTTCTCTGTGGGGGCCCCGGCCCTCTGGAATCAGCTCCCCCCAAAGATTCATACTGCCCCCACCCATCTCACCTTCAGTAAGAATCCAAAGACTCATCTATGTTGCCAGGCTTAGGGCCATTATATTCTAGCCGCCTGGCTGACAAATGACATGTATGTTGTTGCTGAGTGGGAATGACTGATTTTTAATAATGGGGATTTTAGTTTAGATTAGTAGGTTCATATTAATTGTATTTATATCGCATTGTTTTTTATATATCGTGAGCCATCCTGAGTCCTCGGAGAGGGGCAGCATATAAATCCAACAAACAAACAAACAAACAAACAAACAAACAAACAAACAAACAAACATCCCTGCTCAAGATCTCTAAGTGCTTAAATAACTCTATCTTCAGCTGGCGTGGCTTAAAAAGAGCCCCACTTGTTATGGACCTAACACTATTACAAATGCAATAAAAGCTTCCTTATCACGTCCTTTCTTGCTCTTTCACAAGTCTGTTCTTATGAAGTGCTGCAGGGAGATGCTGGGCCAAAAATAGTAATATTGGTACATATAAGAAAGTATAAAGTGACAGCTGGCTTATCTAATTATCTCTTGGTAACTGAGTAATCTGTTCTTCTACTCAAGGACCACTTACTGCCCTTTAACCAGTAAAGCAGCTGCAGCTGCAGAATACATTAACTGTTGTAGGATGAAATACACGATTTGATTTAAGATTGAGAAGTGGGGAGGGGGGATGGAGGTGAAGAGGAAGGGAGCAGAAAATCCTTCTGCAGCAGTTCAACATTAACTGGCTTTGACATAAATTGCACATGGCATGTACCATCTGGCTTCTCAAAGAAACCAGCCTCAGCCTGAGCTGCCTTAAGATACTCTACTGCTTTCCGTGACTGAGGGTAATCAGAGCAAAGTAGGCCTTTAAAAACAGAAATGTGCTGCAGGTACTTGTGCCAAAACATGCAGCACTGTGTTTGCGGTGAAGACTCTGGGACATAACCAGCATTCAAGAGGTCTGGCCCGTTTGGTATGAAAATATCCTGGCAACCACTAGAGGGCAGCATGTTTTGGTGTGTATGCTTGTGTGTGTGCTTCTATTTAGTGATTGGCTGTCAGCCCTGGATGTTACTTGGATCCCTGACATTGGCTGGATTTGCGACGAAGTTCTGGCACCTCTGTGTGAAACATTTTCAATTGTTCAAAGGCATATAAAAGTATTTTTTTTAAAAAAATCATGAAGAAAAATGCCTTTTCTTTAATAAGTTCCTGAAAAGAAATATTCAGATACATGTACACTTTCATCTGCAAGGCATGATCTTGCGGTAAAAACACAAGACATTCTTTGTAGATTTGAATAAAAAGAGTAGGGATGAATTCTCAAATCAGATAAACTATTTGTGACGTAAAGCAAATAAACAGAGAGAGGGAGGGAGGGAGAAAGAGATTTGGGTTCAGAAAAATGTTACAATACAACAATCAAACATAAAGTCAACAGAACAAATACTTGACACTACTTAACATGAAGCATCGTTTGTCAGATGTATTTTTAATTGAATAACTTTCACAGAAAGACTAGCAATATCATTTTTCTAGAAAGTTGTTTTCCTTTCAAAATTCTAGCCATTTAGTGTTCACCAATTTCCCACTATATATAAAAAACCTCCCTGAATTAAAATATCCCCCTCATTGAAAACCAAAAATGTTGTTACAGTCGACATATAACATTTTGATTTTAAATCTCCAACAATTTTTTTCCCCTGGAAAGCATATTTAGGTATATGCACAGAAAGGCCTTTCAAATGCCTGGGTTGGTTTTCAGTAGTGTTTATTTTTTAAAATAAAATCTTATAAGATCATCTAAAGTAGGATTGTCAAACTCATGTTGTCATGGTGGCATCATGTGATGTATAAGGACTTTGCACGTCTTCACTAAATCAGGCATGGGCGTGGCTACCATGTGGTGCACCTGGCCCATGGGCCGTGAGTTTTTAACAGCCCTGACCTAAAGGATCTGCAGCTATCCTGCTTTAAAAAAATAAACAACGCAATATAACTCCAAGTAAATCAAACTTCTGTGAAATCAAACTGTCCATTTAGGAAGCAACACTGATTCACAATCAATTTCATTTTGTTGTCAGCACATTCGATTTTGTACAGAACAAAGTATCCAATGAGAATATTTCATTCATTCAGATCTAGGATGCGTTATTTGAGTGTTCCCTTTATTTTTTTGAACAGTGTATATAATATAATGTAATATATAATTTCGACCACTGTTTTTCAAATATGGCAACAGTCAGATATGTAGATTTACATTGGAAGAATTCAGAGCCAGCATGTTGCCTGGGGGTTTCTGGGAATCGAAGTCCCTACATTTTCAAGCTGCCGACGTTGAGAAACACTGCTCTAGACTCTTCAGGTGCTTGCTGGTTAGAAAAGCCAGACTGTCAAAGAACAAGGACAGAGCTTCTATTAGTGGGCCACAGTCAGGGGTGAGCTACTGCCTGGACAAGGGGGAACGCAGTGGGGCAGGGAAAATGGAGCTCCACCCCAGAGTACCCAATTTGCACTGGAAGGGCCGCAGTTAACAAAGCTCTGACCCTTGCAAATTTAGGGCAAGCCTTAAAGAAATCTTTGATTTTTCTTTAAAATTAGATGGGGAGCCTTTGTTGAGAATCCACAAAAGTTTGTCTGTGATCTCCTCTCAGCAACCTCAAGTTTGGCTTAATTCCTTTAACTTTGGATATGTATATTTGATTGAATTGCATCCTCTTATTTTTAAATCATTTTGTTACATCTTTGAAATGTGGAATATAAATAAACTAAAAAGAACAAAGAAAAACCAAAGAGCTTCCCAGAAACAGAATAGTTGTTATGGTCAATGCAGAACCATATATGTCCTGGCAATGTTAATGTATTGAGGTAATGATTTTTAGAAAGTCTACAATATGCAGGAAGACAGAATTAATCTAATAATAAATGGTTCCTCATCAGACCAGAGATTTACAATATGAGTGCCAGAAGGATTTGTTCAGTTCTCTCTCTTCAATATTGTCTTTAACATTTTGGACAATGGAGTATTTACAAAATTTGAAGATGATACAAAATTGGTTGGGATATTTAATACCCTAAAATTCAGAACGATTTGGAAAGGTTGGTGAATGGGATAAAAGTAGCCAAATAAATTAATAAATAAGTGCTAAATTATTTATATAGGAAACAAAAAACAATCTGACAGGTACAGGATTCCAGGGATCGATCTATCTACCTACCTATCTACCTACCTATCTATCCTACTTTTATGCCACCTAATCCCGAAGGACACATTTGATCTGATAATTGTTATTACTAAAAAAGATTTGGGGATAGGAGTTGGAATAGGAGTTGACTATGAATTGAGGATGAGTAGCATCTTCTGGTTTCAAAGAATTCAGGCTATATTTATGCAAATATACTTTCCAAATTAACAGATTATACTCTATTCTGCTTTCATTAGATTTATAGAAAACTGGGATGGTTCTGAGCATGAGACTTGAAGAAGGATCCAGAAAAACTGGGACAAGTTCAAAGAAGGACAACAAAGATGCTCAAGTAACATTTTACAAAAAGTAACATCTGTGAAAAAAAGAGTTGGGTACACTTACAATTCTTAAATATTAATTGATAGCAAGTGAACTAAGAAATCAAAGTCTGGATAGTGGATGTGGCAGCACTTGGAGAGAGTAGAAGAGAAGAGAAAGAGAAGAGAGAGAACTGGATAAAATCACAATATACAAAAAGACCTGCAAATAAGTAGAACAACTGTGGCAAAAGAAAGCAAAAATAGTAACAATAGTAACAAGGCACTTTGGATGCAATCCTGAAATATCAAGAGCATCGCTTGAACCCCATTGGCATTGACAAATCACCACCAGTCACTTACAAACGGCAGCTTTATTTGAACAGACTATATTGTGCAACAATATCTTTAATTCGATGGTATTAAATTCACAACTTCTCCCTATCCCACTTTGTTGGGAAGTGTGGCAGCTATTGAGAAGAGAAAGCCTTGGGAAAAATTGGAGGGAAGGTGGTACACAGATCATGTGGCAGAAGAACGGAGAGAGGAGCAAAATGCACTTGTCTTGCCCTATAGATTCCATAGGATATTTCTTCCCTTGGATAAAATCTGGACTAGAAAAATGATATGGGGTTTCAGATGGGCTGGATAATGACCCAGCCTTGGAACCACAATTATGAGTTCTGTGTATATTTTTCATTTTGCACAGACCTCTAATATTTCTTAGGATGGATTTATTTCTAACTATTGAATCCTTGTATTCAAATTATATAGTTTTAAGACAAATCTCTCCTTCTCTTGTAGGTCCTTTTGTATATAAGCTGATTTGACCACTTATTCTGAATGAGGGCTATTATAGTGGTGTACTTTTACCAGAATGTTTTAGTCATCGTTTTGGATGGTTTTGCTTTTTGTGAGTAATCTTTCTAGGTTACCTTATAAACCAATGATTGGTGAAAGGGGGACTACAAATCCAACCCATATCCTTTTGAACTTTTGAAGGGACAAATCCCTGGCAGCTTATTCAAAAGTTTAATTAGGCAGTGGATGTTGACGAATATTTGGTATAATAATATATGGTGAGACCACATTTGGAATACAGTGTTCCCTCGATTTTCGCGGGGGTTACGTTCCAAGACCTCCCGCGAAAATCGATTTTCCGCGAAGTAGCGGTGCGGAAGTAAAAACACCATTTTTGGCTATGGACAGCCAAAAACTACCCCTCTCACCGGCTTTCTTCGGACACGGGTCCTCCTGCAGCAGCGCTGGCGGCCACCGTTCCCCGTAGGCACCCACCCGCCCGCCGTTCACCACTCGCCTGTTTGCCCGCCCACCGTTCGCCCGTCCGCTCACCGTTCGCCCATCCACTCGCTCGCCCGTTTGCCCGCCTGCCCGCTGTTCGCCCGCCCGCCCACTTGCCGCCCGCCCGCCCGCCATTCGCCCGCCTGCCCGCCGTTCGCCCGGCCGCTCGCCGCCCGCTCCACCTCTCTTTCTCCTCTGCTGCAAGAGAGGCGGCGCGCTCTTCCCATCTCCCTGCCTGCGCGCCCGCCCGGAACAGAGCGAAGGGTTTTCTTATTTTGAATGTTCCGGGCGGGCGGGCTGGCAGAGAAAGTGAGAAAGAGAGTGAGAGAGAAAGAGGGGGGAGAGCAAGAGATAGCAAGAGAGAGAGAAAGAGTGAGAGAAAGAAAACAAGAGAGGGAAAGTGAGAAAAAGAGAGAGAGCAAGAGGGGGAGAAATAGAGAAAGAGAGAGAAGAAAAGAAAGAAAGAGATGAGAGAGGGAGGAAGAGAGTGTGAGAGAGGAAGAAAGCAAGATAGAGAAAGAGAGAGAGAAAGAAAGAAAGATGAGAAAGGAAGGAAGAGAGTGAGAGAGAGGAAGAAAGAGAGAGAGAGAAGAGTGGAAGGAAGAGAGAGAGAAATGATAGAAAAAAGGGGAGAAAAAAAGAGAAATGAGAAAATGATTGAAGCAGAGAATGACAGGAAAGAAAAAGAAAGAGACAGAGAAGTGATTCTTGGTGATGACGTACGACGTCATCGGGTGGGAAAAACCGTGGTATAGAAAAAAAACCGTGGAGTATTTTTTAATTAATATTTTTTGAAAAACCGTGGTATAGCGTTTCGCGAAGTTTGAAGCCGCGAAAATCGAGGGATCACTGTACTGTGTTCAGTTCTGGAGACTTCACCCACAAAAAGATATTGACAAAATTGAACAGGTCCAAAGACGGGCTACAAGAATGGTGGAAGGTCTTAAGCATAAAACGTATCAGGAAAGACTTAATGAACTCAATCTATATAGTCTGGAGGACAGAAGGAAAAGGGGGGACATGATCAAAACATTTAAATATGTCAAAGGGTTGAATAAGGTCCAGGAGGGAAGTGTTTTTAATAGGAAAGTGAACACAAGAACAAGGGGGCACAATCTGAAGTTATTTGGGGGAAAGATCAAAAGCAACATGAGAAAATATTATTTTACTGAAAGAGTAGTAGATCCTTGGAACAAACTTCCACCAGATGTGGTTGATAAATCCCCAGTAACTGAATTTAAACATGCCTGGGATAAACATAGATCCATGCTAAGATAAAATACAGAAAATAGTATAAGGGCAGACTAGATGGATCATGAGGTCTTTTTACGCTGTCAGTCTTCTATGTTTCTATATCTTGTTTACATACTCCTGACCTGAACCCTTTCAAAGCCTTCTACAGGAGCTGTAGATCAGATATAAAACCTGCCATTGCCTCCCAAGGCCTTGGGTAAATTACTGCTACTTCAAGCTTATCAATTTGAAAACAATTCTCCCTTGAGCAGTTGCTTGCAATTGCAAAATTCCAGTCACAATTTTAGTAATAGTATTAAGAATCACTTTAATTATTATTGCTCTATTTTAAATTTCTTTTATTTTCTTCTTCTCTGTTAACAGGCCAGCATCCAAAGTGTTTATAGCTTTCCACATAGTTGCCTCTATCCTTCTTTCTCTCTCTCCTCTCAGAAAGGTTACTTTACACTGTTTGCTAGAGGCTGCAGAGAGAAAATATACATCTCCTCCCATACTTATTTCAAGGTTGCAGCTTTATTGGTAACTCTGCCTGTTGAGGATCAAAGAGAAGGATGGGAGGCAGCACAAGTGCCTGCAATTTTTCTAAGTAGTCTCTTCTGGCACACCACTCTGGCCTTGTTTTTAGATTATCTGATATAATTCATGATTATTTCAGAAACCAATCCTTTTCTTTCTTTTTCACACTAGCAAAAGGTGATTTCCCCCCTCTTCTTACAAAGATCCTACTGAGTTAAATCAATTAACACAATTGTTATGGGTTTCATTTTGAAGGATTATTAATGTACTTTTTATGGTTATGAATCCCATTTTATACTGTTTTTTAAATTATTATTGTTATTATTGTGAGCCGCCCATAGTCCTATTAGAGTGGGGCGGCATACAAATTTCACAAATAAATACAGTGATCCCTCGAGTTTCGCGATCTCGATCTTCGCGAAACGCTATATCGCGATTTTTAAAAAAATATTAATTAAAAAAACCCCCACTTCCGCGTTTGGCTTCAGGACTCAGCTGGGAAGTGGCGCGGCTGTTTTAAAAGGTCGCAGCCGGCCTGGGGGGCTTCCCAGCACCCCCCCGAACCCACAACCTGGGTCTTCCCGGCCGCCCACGCAAAGGGGAAACCCCGGCTCCTCGCTGATGCCCGCCGCTCGCCCGCCTGCCAGCAAGAGGGGGAAGACCCAGGGAAGGTTCCTTCGGCCGCCCAGCAGCTGATCTGCTCGGTAGCGCAGCAGCAGCGAGGAGCCGAATTGGGGTTTCCCCTTTGCGTGGGCAGCGGGGAACGCAAACTCCACCATCTACACATGTGCAGCCATAGAAAAAAGGGGGCGCATGCGCAGATGGTTTTTACTTCCGCAACCCTACATCGCAAAAAATCGATTATTGCGAGGGGTCTTGGAACGGAACCCTCGCGATAATAGAGGGATCACTGTAAATACATTTTGCAAAGCATGGTAACCAAATTTTATTCAATCTTGGAAACTTGAAATTGAAACTTTTGTAAGGAACTGGATGCTGAGGGATGGATTTGACACATATGTGGAAATCTAAACTCTTGTTTCAAAAGTGACCACTTGGGTCAAGTTCAAAATTGCCTTCTTTAAGATGTGGAATTTTGTAATCTGCAGTATAGATACTCCCCCCCCCCCAGATATCTACAGCTAGACTATTTGTCAGCTCTCCTAATTTTATAATAATAATAATTAATAATAATTTATTGGATTTGTATGCCGCCCTCCTCCTTTCCTTCTCTTAGAGTCGTTATATTTTCTAAATTCCTGTAGGATTTCATGATATGCTTCTAGTAAATAGCATTTTGGAAGGCAGGGAAAATTCAAAAACATCCCACAATGAGGATTTTTGTAAACACATGCAATCCTTGAATTACAGCTGTTTGAAGTTACAATGGCACTGAAAAAAAATGACTTATGACTTTTTTTCACACTTATGACCATTGCAGCATGCCCATTGTTAGGTGATCAGAATTCTGGCTGCTTGGCAACTGATTCACATAGGGATCATGTGATCACCTTTTGCACCCTTCTGACAAGCAAAGTCAATGGGGAAACCAGATTCATTAATCAACTGTACTGTATGACTAACTTGACCACTTCAACGAGTCAAAGCCTGTGCAAGAAAGGTAAAATCACTTAACAACTGTCTCAGTGACAGAACTTTTGGGTTCAATTGTGGTGCTAAGTCAAGGAGAAGCTAGAATTCTGTCTTCACTAATTCACATATCCTTATGATAGTTATCTCAGACTTCCTACGTGTTTTACAAGTCAGTGGTGTTGCCTGAGAATGCAGCCAAAGTTTAGAAGGAAAAATCATGACCTACATGACAGGAATAAAGATGGATGTCCGGTGTCTTTTAAAGAGTCAACCGGGGGTGGGCAGCAGGCAGGACGGGGTGGAATGCAGTTCCGCCGGCGAAAATGAAGATGCATAGGCAGCTCCAGCTAATTGGCAGCTGTCACTTCCTGGATTACTGGTCTCAACTCGGCTCTCCTTTTTTTCCCTGCTGCTGCTGCTGCTGCGTCTGCACTCCTTGCTCTTTTCCTCTTTCCTGGCCTTGGACGAGCTTCCCTCTTTCCTGCCCAGCTCTCCTCCAGCCTCATGTGGCCACTTTCCACCTGAGGTGCAAGCAGAAGGCGTGGGTGGAAGCGGCGCTGGCAGCATTTATGCTTCTGGTGGCACCCGTTCCCCTAGCTACCCAGCCTGGGGCGGGGGGGGGACCCAGGAAGGGGAGCACGGGAAATAGGAAGCAAATTATCACCCCAGTGAGCGACACTGGCAAGGTTGTAAGTCAAGGACTTAACAGTTCATTTGAACAATGAGGATCGCTCAAATCACATGGCCGACAAGCCACTCCCACCCAGTCACATGACCATTAAGCCACACCCACAAAATAAGCCACACCCACAGTGTGGCAATAAAATTTTTGGCTGCCCATTACTGGAGTCAACCAGTATCGGATTGCTACTGGTATGGATAAGGATGACATACTGGTAGCAAAAATTGAGCTGCACACACAGCTTTGCTCCTGCTGCAAGTGTGCAGGCGCATCCCAGCGAGATTTTGCTTCTGTGCATGCACAGGAAGCAAAATTTTGCGAGGGACACGCATATGCATGAGATGTTGGTGATTTTTTTCCTTAAATAAAATCGCAACGCATGCACATGTCCCCTCATGCAATTTTACTTCCTGCGCATGCGCAGAAGCAAAATCTCACTGGGCGCACACGCAGCAGAAGCAAAGCTGCGCGCACAGTGCAACAGTAGCGTCAGAATCGGGAATCCGCCCTGGAGTCAACTACATAAAGAACTCATATTTATATGATGGTTGCAGTGTCCTAGGGTCATGTGATCCCTTTTGTGACCTTATCACCAGCAAAGGTAACCAGATTTACTTATTGTTATTAAATTAACAATTGCAGTGATTCACTTAACTGTATCAAGAAAGGTCATCAAGTTGGAGAAAAATTCACTTAACAGATATTTCACTTAGCAACAGGTATTTGTTGGCCATAAGTAGAGGACTACCCGTATTAAGGAGTTTAATAAGTTAATAAGGTTTATTCATGGGAAGAGGCCCAAAAGTAATAACTTTATTTAGAAGCTCAGTGCACTCTCCAAATAAGCAAAAAATGTCTAATTACGCTCTCCAAACCACAATAATTAATAAACAAGCAAGCGATTGACTGATTGTAAAAAACATACCCCTCTTTTGGCAGAAGCTAATACAGCAGTGTTCCAATAAGTCATGACTAGAAAAATTAACTAGATAATGCTGAACACAGTAAAAACAAATACATTAAAAGGGCTAGTGTCAGGCCAGAATGATTAGGTCTACACATGAAGGTCTAATTAAACTGATTTATTGCCACTCCTGCCTATGCACTGGAATATTCTCAACTAACAGTTAACACCTGCTAGGAGTTAGATAAGGGTCAATGGAATTTCAAGGGAGGTTAGATTAGTATATAAATGGTCAAAGCAATGGAAACTGCAGTTTAATGTTTCCAAATGTAAAATAATGCACTTGGGGAAAAGGAATCCTCAATCGGAGTATTGTATTGGCAGTTCTGTGTTAGCAAAAATTTCAGAAGAGAAGGATTTAGGGGTAGTGATTTCTGACA
The DNA here is from genome assembly GCF_031021105.1 of Erythrolamprus reginae. NCBI lineage: Eukaryota > Metazoa > Chordata > Lepidosauria > Squamata > Dipsadidae > Erythrolamprus > Erythrolamprus reginae. The sequence continues at coordinate 128,461,536 of NC_091950.1, forward strand.
GTCTCAAAATGGGTGAGCAGGGTGGTCAGGCGGTAGGAAAAGCAAGTAGGATGCTTGGCTGCATAGCTAGAGGTATAACAAGCAGGAAGAGGGAGATTGTGATCCCGCTGTATAGAGTGCTGGTGAGACCACATTTGGAGTACTGTGTTCAGTTCTGGAGACCTCACCTACAAAAAGATATTGACAAAATTGAACGGGTCCAAAGATGGACTACAAGAATGGTGAAAGGTCTTAAGCATAAAACGTATCAGGAAAGACTTAATGAACTCAATCTGTATAGTCTGGAGGACAGAAGGAAAAGGGGGGACATGATCGAAACATTTAAATATGTCAAAGGGTTAAATAAGGTTCAGGAGGGAAGTGTTTTTAATAGGAAAGTGAACACAAGAACAAGGGAACACAATCTGAAGTTAGTTGGGGGAAAGATCAAAAGCAACATGAGAAAATATTATTTTACTGAAAGAGTAGTAGATGCTTGGAACAAACTTCCAGCAGACGTGGTTGGTAAATCCACAGTAACTGAATTTAAACATGCCTGGGATAAACATAGATCCATCCTAAGATAAAATACAAAAAATAGTATAAGGGTAGACTAGATGGATCATGAGGTCTTTTTCTGCCGTCACTCTTCTATGTTTCTATGTTTCTATATAGGGATTCTAGGTTGATCCTTCTTGCAGCTATGCAAGGCCTTCCTCCAGAGCCATAGCTGAATTTCTTTCTTTCTTTTCTTTCATTTTCTTCATTATTTTTCTCTACTTATTCCTGGAATCTTTATAGTTTTCACTCAGATCCTCATTTTAAAAGGCATTGATTTATGCCACAGGATAGAAGTTTAAAAGGCACATTAAATGTAACTTAAAAGTTAATATCTGATTCATTTAACAACAAAACACTCACAAAATTTCACCTTTAAAGAGCTCCAGTTTAGTGTAGTGGTGTAGAAACTGGGAGGCTGTGAATTCTCCCTCCTCCCTCTCTCTACACACACACACACACACACATTCACACACATTTATTTATTTATTCAACAGAACAAAGCATATAACTCTTCCCTGGTAAAAGCGGGAACAGGAGTAGAACCTGTGGCCTAGAGGTTAAAGCTACTGCCTTATAAGCAGACTGCCCAGGGTCAAATCCCAGTAAGGGTACGGCTAGCTGATGACAGCAAAATAGCGTGAAATATATCTATACTAGTCTCCCTTTCTTTTCATCAGCAGCAAAAATATGTTACATACAGAGAGAGAGAGAGAGAGAGAGAGAGAGAGAGAGAGAGAGAGAGAGAGAGAGAGAGAGAGAGAGTACACACATATACTAATAAACATAAAAAAGATTAAAATAAAATAAAAACCTAGTAGAAAGACTAGGTACCTCGTGATACGAACCCCTCGTCATATGAACTTTTTGAGATATGAACCCAGGGTTCAGAATTTTTTTGCCTCTTCTTACGAACTTTTTTCACCTTATGAACCTGTCGCCGCCGCTGGGATGCCCCGCCTCCAAACTTTCATTGCAAGCCAAGCGCCAGTTTTTGCGGTCCTGCGATCCCCTGAGGCTCCCCTCCATGGGAAACCCCACCTCCTGACTTCCTCAAAAACGCGATGTTGTAGGGAAATCCCAGGAGGGGAATCCCAGGATCGCAAAAAGTAGGGGGGACAAAAACAGGAAGAAAAGACTCATAGAGCTCAAGGGAGGAGAAAGGTGTGGAGGAGATGAGCAGAGTGGAGGGGGGACAAAAACGGGAGGCAGGGACTCATGGAGCTCAAGAGAGGCTCTTTTCACCTTGCTTCGTTGGGACTCCCTCCCTCCACTCCGTTCCCCTCAGCTTTGTCTGGCCACCGCTTTTTTTTTTAAAGTGTTAATATTTTGGATTCTCCTAATGGGCTTGCACGCATTATTGGCTTTTCCATTGATTCCTATGGGAAACATTGTTTCATCTTACGAACTTTTCACCTTACGAACCTTGTCCTGGAACCAATTAAGTTCGTAAGACGAGGTATTACTGTACTTATTTACATTTTTTTGTTCTGAATTTTCAGTGTATAGGCCAAACACAACTCCAGTGAAATACATTTCATAGCCCAGGAGCAATGCAGGAGAAAGATAGAATTCTGACAGAATCCCTTTTAGAATCCCCTTTCCTGCAGAGTTCAGCAACAGGGCAATTTTGACTCTTTTCAAGACTATGTGTAGAGTCTAGAGCCCATTACTGTAGTCAGCATAGGTTGCAGCCAAAGGCACGAATATCAGATCTGACTGTCTCTCAAGAAAGGTTGCAATGCTTCCCTTGGGATAACTGTACAAAAGTACTTTTTGCCACAGCTGCCTCCTATGTTTCCAGGGGCAGTTCAGCCTTAATCAACCATCTCTTTGAAGGAGAGTATAAACTGGGCTGAAACCTTCATGGAGGTTCACCTTCAGAGTAAGATTTTTTAAAATATAAAAATAACAATTTTTGGCAAAGTTTGCTTTGAAGCCATTTTCAGATATTACCTTTACCCCTGATTATTCTGCTAGTACAGATTTTTTTGGGGGAGAAATAGGAGGCCACAGGCGGAGAAGGAAGCCAATCTCTCAGAGGAAAACCTTTGTTGGATCAAAAGCTCCCCCCACCCCCACTGAACTAAGAGCGCTTGTGTTTTGAGGAGTTTTGCTGGCACCAATCCTCCGAAAGTAACTACTAGACTTTGGTTTTCAATAGCCTTCAAAAGTGAGTTTCTAGCGGAAGTTCTTCAACCGCCAGTGACTTTAAACCAAGGAAGGATTAATTAGGCAAGAAAATCTATTTTGAACGTATTCACCAGCCATGAGCATTAAAACACATGAAAGGGAGCTGAAAAACCATCTCTTAATAGCTGCCTGTTTGAAGAGCTAATTTGGAAGTTGGGAAACAGGAAAGAACCCTGACGTTTTCCATAACCAGATTGCTCTAAAACTTACCTCAAGCAAGATAGTGCGGTAAAGCTTGCTGTTATCGCCTTGTTTTCCCTTGGCATTTTAGTTCCAATTCAGATCCCATTCTTTGAAGATGTTATCTAGCTGGTTAGAGAGAGGCACCCATTTCTGAATAATGATATGTATGGTCAATAACACTTAACTAAGGAAATGTGCCGCCTGACACAGACCAAGAGGCCTATGACAGGTACAAGGAATTACCAGCAATAGAACCCCCTGCTTCTGTTGCCTTAAAACCTCAAGAAAAGAGAAAACAATACACAAACAGGACAGAACAGTAACCAATTGGCATAATTCAGTGCTTCTCAACCTTGCCAACAATCAGCCCCATAAGTTTTGTAGCCAAGAAGTACACTCAGAAGTACTAGGTCTAATTTTATTGTAAGATTACATTCCTTCCCCTCCCACTTATGAGTTTATGCTTGTAACTTGTTGCTTATATACTTAGGATTTTTATTAATATTGATTGTTTCCTCATTGTTCATTTGACCCCTATGACAATCATTAAGTATTGTAAGTCATGATTCTTGACAAATCTATATTTTCTTTTATATACACTGAGAGCATATGCACCAAAGACAAATTCCTTGCATGTCCAATCACACTTAGTCAATACAGAATTCTATTCTATTCTATTCTATTCCATTCCATTCCATTTAATTCATGGGTAAAATTTAGCAGGTTCTGACAGATTCTGGGGAACGGATAGCAGAAACTTTGATTAGTTTGTGTTAAATACGAGCCAGAATGCAGAATGAGGTGTTGCTACAGATGCAACAGTTTGGAGAACCACAAATACCATCTCTGGCTGGCTCCAGTATCCTTCCCCTGCCACATCCACCAAACCACACCCACAGATCCAGTAGGGAAAATTTTTGAATTTCAGCCCTGGTTATATTAACAGAATCTTGCAAATCTGAAAGCATATCGCTTCACTTGCTTTTACAGTCCAATAAACTAGGAAAGATCTATTCTGAGGCCTTTGCCATGCCCCCCCATTCCTTCTGTGGTCTAAGCTGCCTGTTAAATGACCATTTACACAGCTATGGTTTGCCCCAATGACTCCTCCAAAGGACCAGTTCATTGCCTGAGAGAGAGAGAGGGGGGGGGAAGTAGCCCACTGTTCACTCCCAGACTATTTGTGGAAGAAAGTTGATGACCCCTGGCATAGGGTTTAATGGTAAATAAGTGAAGAATTCTCTTTGAAGCTGACCATAGACCTGAACTTCTTTCCTGATCAGTTCAAGGAGATGGTAGTTTTCTTGGCAACGATGTAGAAGGATTTGTCATTGCCTTCTTTTGGAATATTTGTCTAATGTCCAGTCTGGGCTACGGCCCTGGTATTTCCTTATAGTTTCCCATCCAAGTAGTAATCTGCTGTGCCCCTGTTCAGCTTTTCAAGATTAGCCAAGATCAACTTGGTACTACTCCACCCCCCCATCGCTGGGCATTGCATAAAGTAGGCTGACCCAATTTTGATTAACTTAGAAGATTTGACATTAAAAAAAGTTAGGTTATTATTTTGGAATATACTTTTAAAAAGAAATCTAGTAGCAGCAATCTGTTTGAAACCAAATCACACGTAGTGTTAATGGAACAGGGATGCTTTGAAAGACATAAAAAAGGAGGGCTCAGGACAATTATAATGAAAGAATAGAGAGGCAACCTCAGAGGGCTGCTTTGTCAGAAAAAAATAAACAAAAGATTGCATGGCACTTTTCTCATTTTTATAGAACAATTCCTTGGCAAAGCAAGATGCCTGAGGGGATTGTTCATTTTTTTTTTTTGGTAGAAAGAGGATATCAGATCCTTCTGCGTAATATTTTTTTTCCAATTAAAATGTATTGTGTACTCCATCTAGGTTTTTATCCTGTCTGAACAAACTGTTTCTGACAAAAACATCTGTTAGAGTCCAGCCCCTCTTTTAATTTTTGTTGGCTGGAAAGCTCACAGAAAGTTAGGAAGCGGAATTTGCTTTCATATAATAAAAATTTAACTGCCTATTGCTGCGTTTGGGCCAGAAAGAATTTGGGTCAGTAAGTGACCCTTGTGAATCCTGTCTGCTCCCTGTGACATTGTTTAATTAGCTTAGCCAGTTGGAATGGATTTACATGATATGTTTACTCCTTGTTCATCCAGTAATAAAATGTACTGGGCATGTAAATTTGAAATAATTCACTCTCAGTCCAAGTGGCTGGGCTTTCACTTTCAGATATCTTCCAAGGTCTACAATTTTAGATTAGAGTTGATGGTTGTAAGTGTCTTTGCAAGCATTAGGTGTCCTCTTTTGATAAACCTTACAACCCATGAAGGCTAATGAAATGTTTGATCTTTACCTTAGACCAGTGCTTCTCAAATAGTGGGACAGCCCCCCTGGGAGGGGGGGGGGGCATGGAGCCATGCCATTGGGGTGTGTGTGTGCATGTGACTGCAGGGAATATGCATGATCCTTCTCAATTGATTTCCCCTAACAGAAAACTGACTCCACTGAGTTCTGTGGGACTTACTCCACAGCAAGAAGTAAAATTTACAATTCTATGCATAGTATGTATGTATGTATGTTTGGTTTTTATATTAATGGATTTTTAATCATTTCTAATATCAGATTACTATTGTACACTGTTTTATTGTCACTGTTAGCCGCCCCGAGTCACCGGAGAGGGGCGGCATACAAAACCAATAAATAAATAAATAAATAAATAAATAAATAAATAAACAAATAAATACATAAATAAATAAATAAATAAATAAATAAATAAATAAATAAATAAATAAATAAATAAAATAATAAATATTAACACTAAAATTCCATTGGGGCCCAGATCGGAGAGTTGGGGGCATGTGAAATGTTTATTTCTTCCTAGGAGGGGCATAACAGAAAATAATTGAGAAGAACTGCCTTAGACAATTCATGAATGTCTACAAAGTGGGCAAGATGATCATTTACAATCTGATCATTCCAAATCTGTAATACAGTGTTCCCTCGATTTTCGCGGGTTCAAACTTCGCGAATAGCCTATACCACGGTTTTTCAAAAAATATTAATTAAAAAATACTTCACGGTTTTCCCCCCTATACCATGGTTTTTCCCACCCGATGACGTCATATGTCATCGCTAAACTAATAATTTTGCAAATAAATAACAAAAAAATAATTATTGTTAATAAACAATTATGTTTATAAATATCAGGATCACTAAGTGTCTTATTCAATGGTGAGTACCAGTAATAATGGTGAGTAAATGATTGTTAAGGGAATGGGAAATGGTACTTTAAGAGTTTAAAGTGTTAAGGGAAGGGTTGTGATACTGTCCATAGCCAAAAATGGTGTATTTACTTCCGCATCTCTACTTTGCGGAAATTCGACTTTCGTGGGTGGTCTCGGAACACATCCCCCGCGGAAATCGAGGGAACACTGTATATGATTTTAGAAGGTAATCCTATTGAGATGTGCTCTCCTATAAGTACATATAAACAACAACTTTAATCAGCAAGTCTATTCTTAAATCTGGCCTTAGATAGGGATTTGTCCCATCTATTTGCCTTCAAAATATTTCTATAAGCTTATCTACTCGTCTAAGATGTGGCCATGTATTTTGTTCCCTAGATTTATCCTCTACTATTTCTACAACTATGGTTTTGTAATCTCGTGTTTGCCACTTTACCAAGAAGAACAATGATTCCTGTTAATAATTGCCTATTTCCTCCATATAGCTCTGAAGTATCTTTATTTTCTTTGTTTAGGAAATCAATTTCATCTACTGAGGCATTTTATAGTAGTATTAAACAAGCAGATTGTTCAAGGTTTAGATTATTTGTTTCTATTAAGGCCAAATGTTAGGCTTACAAAAGTGTGCTAACATAGAAGGACGACTTCTCATTTTCACTTGTATTAGGGGAATTCATACATGTTACAATACAAATTATGTATGGTACATTTTAAAAATCTGGATTAACAACTATTTTATACCCTTGCTTCTTTGTAAGTAAAAACTGCTCTTAAAAGTTTCCTTTCTTGGAAAAGTTTCAAAAAGAAAGAAGGAAGAAGAAAATGAAATAAATATTTAATAGGAGTTTTTCAATCTGTAGATTGTACTTCTGCTGATAATTATTTAGTTAGTTAAACTTAACTTGGCTGTGAATCTTTTAAATTTTTTATCATTAATCTCAAAAATATGCACAGATCATAGAAAGCTTCCCCTAGGCATTTTCAAATGTCTCAGACACTTCAATTAATTTTATCTGATCCGCCACATTTGTGATATAACTTCATCTTGTTTTAGCATTCTCTTATCTAATATAAAACATATCACAATAATGATAGCAGTTTGAGGATTAGCGTTCAGTTAAAATGTTTTGCAAAACAGAAAGATTCTCCCTCTCGCCCCCACATTTCTTGAGCTGTAATATATTTATCACAAAATAAAATACACCCCCTGTAGCAGTTGCTAAGAAGCTTAAACTTTGACTGTTTTTAATCAGTAATCTCATTAGCTAGAAATAATTAATAATTCTTCCATACGCTGTTGCCAATCCTTTGCTGCATAATACTTAAATGTTTAAAGTACAGTGGTACCTCTACTTAAGAACCCCTCTACTTAAGAACTTTTCTAGATAAGAACCAGGTGTTCAAGATTTTTTGCCTCTTCTTAAGAACCATTTTCTACTTAAGAACCTGAGCCCAGAAAAATTTCCCAGGAAATTTGAGAGGGGCACCAACAAAGTGATAGTAAAAAATGTTTGGAACCCACCTCTGCTCTACATATGCGAATTGTGGGCAACATAACTGTCTGCAATAATAAAAGCTGTATGTAAAAGTCCACCTTAATTAAATTGCATTGCTTCACTCGTTTAAGACACTTTAGAAACAAATTTCTAAAGGAAAATAGGAAAAAGAATCTCCTTACCAGATATTTATCTGGCTATCATTCTTAGTCTGGTCATCTTCAGCACATTATTTTATCCCCTGGTTAGGGCTTTTAAAGAAACTTTATTCAGAGAGAGTAACAATGAAAGAGCTTGCAAGCCAGCAAGAGCTGGGAACATTTTTAGCACCTGGAAAGAAATATTCAGAGCAAATAGAGCAATGAAAAAAAATACCTGAAAAGACTTAGGGCTTGGAAAGCATTCCTCACAGAGAGTCACAAGGAAAGAGCTTGCAAGCCAGTAAGAGCTGAGAACATTGTTGGCACCTGGTTATGGCTGGAAAGAAACATTTGGAGCAAGTTGGAGCAATGAAGAAAACCCTGCAAAGACTTAGGGCTTGGAAAACATTCTTCGCAGAGAAAAACAATGAAAGAGCCTGCAAGGTAAGAGCTGGGAAGATTGTTAGCAGCTAATTACGGCTTGGGGAAAAACTCCTCCTCCAAACCCCTAGGTTCAGAGTATAAGACTCACTCAAATTATCAGCTTCTTTTAGGGAGGAAAAAGATGCATCTTATATTCTGAAAAATACAGTACATCTTCTTTTCTTTTTTAATATGGTCTACAGCCTTTATACTGCAGTAAAGAAAGAGTGAGAGAGACAGTAACTTGATCAAAACAGTCTACTCGAACTTGTCTTAAAAGAGGTATTAGAAGCTGAAGGCTGGAGATAAAATAGCTACTTTGAACATAATCAAATGTGGATCATCCTGTTTCCTTCAGTGCACAAAGCAATCTACCTGAGGGCAATTGCATTTCTGCTGCAAGAGAAGCTGAAGCTCAGACTGCTTCAACTGGCAGTCTATGTTTGGAGATGGATATGGAAACAAATATTTTACTCTCAAATATTGCTTTTTATTACACAATACCTGTCATATCTAAAAAGCTAGAATAAAATTGCTGTGGGAACCCGTGCTCTCAAGGCCTAGCAGTAATTTTATTGAGAATTTTCAAATCTGGATTACAACCTCTGAGATTTGCTATCTGCTACCCATTAAATCTTACCAGATGCAGCACACAACATACAATAATAATATACCAGATAATTACACAAACTGATTTTTTTTGGGGGGGGATATCCTAATAATCACTACTTATCTCTTATTCAATTATTGTGCCACATTATTAACAAATTGCAATTATAGTGGTACCTCTACCTAAGAACGCCTCTACTTAAGAACATTTCTAGATAAGAACCAGGTGTTCAATTTTTTTTTTGCCTCTTCTTAAGAACCATTTTCTACTTAAGAACCCGAGCCCGGAAAAATTTCCCAGGAAATTTGAGAGCGGCACAAAGGCCCGGCCAGTTTCCTGCCATTCCCCCTTTAATACTGGCCATCTCGGGCTTTTCTGGGCTGCCAGAGGAGCCTTTCGGTGGCTCTTAAGAGGCTTTGGCAGCCCAGAGTGAATAGAGCATCAAGATGATAATCTAACACTCCCAGACCTGCTGGAAAAACCAGGTCTTAAGAAAGACTGTTAGGGTGGGGGTAGAGCAGATCTCCAGAAGTAGTTGGTTCCAGAGCATTGGAGCCACCACAAAGAAGGCCCTTCCTCACAGCCCCATCAACTGACCTTGTTTGGTGGACGGGATCTGGAGAAGCCAATTCCGTGGGTCCTTATTGGCCACTGGGAGGTATGAAATATATTTGCAAAATACAAATTAAAATGGAAAGACTATCTATCCACTTGCAAAACCCTTCTCTGTAAACAGACTCCAAAGCAAACTTTCTGCAGAGGGGGAAAAATCTTTGATCCATGCTTCTGTTACTTACTTCACCCAATTGTTTCCCCCCAAAATTGATGTGGCCTGGCTGGTTGGGAATTATGGGAGTTGAAGTCCATCTGAATAACATGGAGCAAAGGCTGTTCTGCCTGTCCTTTTCTTTTTCCTTGCAAGAAAATTCTTGAGTAAAAAGTTATCCAATCACTGCATCATAAAATAGCAGAGAGACCCCCAGAATCTTTCAGGGGTGCTACACTGTAGTGAAGGGTGCCAGGTTAGGGAAGCTGATATTGAGCTAAAGGGTTAACTTTCACATTGCTATATAAAAAGCAAGCCCACCGACTGAATGGAAAAACATAAAGAACCAGATTATATGACTTTGATATAAACATTAGAACTGCTGACTACGCATACTGTAAAAGGCTGCTGAAGCCAGCTGCCAACAATGTCATCATAAATCAAGCAAGTTGTTAGAAATAGATCTGAAACTAACCTGGGTGCTAATCTTGAACAATAGCCTATTGTAACCTGAAAGAGAATTATACGATGCTATTTGACATGGCTCAGAGCTTTCACCTAACTTAAAAATTAAGAGTGATTCCCCCTCCCACTCTCCTGTTCTTTCTTTCGCTCGGTGTTGACAAAAGTAGTTTTTTTGCACCTCAATAATATGCACCTGTAGAAAAGTATTAGCCACTTATAACAGAGGCTAACTTTTTTGATATTGCATATGATACAAAGTGTTTAGAAGCAAAAGAAGAAAACATAAGGAAATGGATTTTAATTCACAACAGTCCATTACATTGCAATATCTAATTTTTATACACAGTAGAATTAATGAATTTATTGGATTCAGACATTTTTGAACTCTTGTGCAGAATGACAGCATAGGACGACACCTAGAAATTTCTACCTATTTCAAATTGCTATTATTTGTACTCTTTGCATTTTATTATTTCCAGAATTCTTCCTCCTGTACTCCAAACCATCTCACAATGTAAATATGTAAACTGGGAGAAATTGTATATGAATCAGATAAAGTACTAATTTCAAGTCTATGAGAACCTAGGTCAAAATAGGTTTACTAATCTTTAAATTATCATGAGATTTTTTTGTTCCACAATGCGACCTATAGTCATTTTGTCTCTGGAACTTGTTACTACAGAAAACAAATGAATTACCACTTTCAAATGTTTAAAATAGGTGGTAGCTCAGATTGTTTCCAGAGGAAGAGCTCTAAGAATTAATAATTAAAAACTACTACACAAATATATTATCTTTGTCTCCTCCTTTGGTAAGAAAATCAAGATGAAATAATCAATGAGATAATAAAATGTTTCCAAATGAAAGATCACCTGTAAGAATCCATCTAAAAACTGCACAAATACATGTATTATCTGAAATGATTTTCTAGTTCCATAATGCTCTCACAAATTCAAAAAAATATTTAAAGTAAACTTTTCAGTGAGGACTATATTAGAAAATAAGCTTATTTTTATATTATTTTATAAAAACATAAAATATATTCATACGTTGTATAACACACACACACACAAAATTTCCAATGTTCCTACAAGAATTTATCTTGTTTCCTTTGTTTTTGGTCAGGAATGAGCTGGGTTAAATATTGGGATTTAAAAACTTGGGAAAATAAAATTGGCTTAATTGTTGAAAGAGCTTTGTTAACTTCTTCCCTGCAGACTTCTTGTAGCAAGCCTGGTTACTTCCTGAATGAATACAGGCTGCTTTTTATATATGAAACCTAACACTTCTTGGCACAACTCCAGATGTTAAATAAAAAAGCTACAGGCCACTGCTAACCTGCTTCCCTGAACAGAGTCACACTATTTGAACTACTAAAGCAAGGTTTTTCTTTCCCAACCTTTCAATGATCTCTGTTGCAGCCTTTTTAGGCATACCTCCCCACCAAGCATAAAATAAAAAAGAAATATGCTCGAAAATATGAAAATATTTCAAATTAATTAGCTAACCAAACAACAGAAGTTCACCGCTTTCTTTGAAGACCACAAAGTCTTTGATATACCTTTACTTTTTTGTCTTAGTTCACATTTTGCATTGGCCTGCAAGTCAAACTAGTTAAAAGAATTAAAGACAAGTATCTTAACTCTTTATTTGATTACCCGAGACTAGCAATGAAACTTCACTTTCAATAATTTCAAAATTAGACAATTATGACAAAGAAAGGCCTTACATGTATATTCCCCAAAACAGACCTCTACAGTCTGGTATTTCCCAAAGAGGGACAGTCTGACAATCCATCATAATCATGCAAATATATAATGATATGGTAACTCCCTTGTTTCTATTTTAAAAGTAAATGCCAATATCATGAATTGAGCCTGGGATACAATTAACAATTGTTTGTTTATTTGTTTCTTTCTTTATTCATGCCATCCATCCATCCCACTTCTACATCGCTTATCGTGTGACCCAGGGTCCTTTACAATAAAAAAATTACAGATGTTTTAATATTGGAGACATAAAATTGTGCAACCGTATTTTGCAGCATTTGTAGTTTAGTTTAGTATTAGCTTATTTACTTTGTCAAGCATGTATGAGAAAGCAAATATAAGTACGAACATATTAACACATAAGCCGGGGTGGGAATGCAGTGGGGTAGCGAAAATGGAGCTCCACCCCAGAGCACCCAAATGAGGTAAGCCAGAACCCACCCTGGTCCCAAACCTACATGGAGTTTTTATGTAGTTGCCAAGGGGTAGAACTCAATAGTCCACATGCATATATTCACATGCAAATGGAGGAGCAAAATATAATCATATCCAAAAGCAACCTTACTCTAAAAACCAGCTAGCACATCAACCTCTCCTGTGCATTTACCTTTGATCACATATTACCTGTAGAAGAGATGATAATACAAAAATGTACAAAGATGTGCAGGTGGTCTTATAAAAGATGAGGATGCAAAAATCAATATTCTTGCTTGGATGACTCTTAAAATACTTACAATAAATCTAAGGGGGGGGGACAACAGCACAGGTGTCAATGAATTGAAATGTTATACCTTTTTAAAAGTCCTCAGACATTTCAAGCTATATTTAAGCGATATTCCATTTATGACCATCATATCAATTAGCATGGCACTAGCCAAAGATTGAAAATGACTTCCAGGTGGCAATCAATGAGCAACTTCCCTATTCAGTTCATATCCATGGGGCAGCTTCCAACATCCTTAAGGATGCCTGCGCGTGGGACATGTTTATCCAATCCATTTTAAGAATACCAGGCCGGTGACTTATCCCCGGCCCGTTTTGCTGCAGGGCCAGGGAGACACTGACCTTCGGCACGAACTCCATCTTGTTCCTACCTCCTGGGAAGGCTCTGGCCTTCCCAGTGATGTCATCCAGGGCAGAGCCTGCAGCTCTATAAAAGGGCTGGACAGGCTCCAGGGCCTCCTTTTCGTCCTGGATGACAAGAGGCGAACACCCACCCGCCCTCCCTATCTTTCAGTGTGCCAGTGGGGGTCGCCCCTCGGGGGGCCGAATAGGAATTTTTGGCGGTCGCGGTATTTTCTGCGACCGTTTTTTTCGCCTATTCCACACTGCGGTGACGGATACGCGGTTAGGGGGTGCTTCGCTCATGCTCAGGCTAATTGGCATACCTTTGGTCATTTGGGTAGGCAGGTTAGGGGCGGAAAACTGCATGGTGGTTTAGCAACTGCGTGTTCTCCGTTGGGCATCTTTGGGGATGATTGACAGGTTCTCTCCAAAGGCTTGTGGTGGAAGCGACCTGAGCAATTGGGGGGAACCTGTCTTTGGGTCCCGCCCATTGCTTTCCCCTTGTATGGGATAGACGGCGGGACCTCCCACATGCAAGTGCATGGCAGTGAGTCAGGTGAGGGTGTGGCCCCTCACCTGGATCAGCATGGAGCTACGCCCATATATTGCCCCGGAAGTTTTTATGACGTCATTTTCCGCCCCGGAAGCAATTGTTTGACCCTGCGGGTCCTTGTTTAGGGTTATAGTTAATTTATGCAAATTCATTTAAATAAATTATGCAAATTTAATTAATAAAAATGACCCAGTTTAAATCCAGCTCTTGTGTCCGTGTCGTTACTCCGCCTCTGCTGCAAAATAGATTTACTTTAATCAGAAAGATTTCCCAGAAAAAAAAGCCTTGAAGCTTCTTCCTCTCATTTCCCTCTCACTTGCCATTACTGACTGAATAGCTATAACAAGATTCCAATTAGCATTTGCATAAAGAAAAGGAAAGGGAAGCAGAGAAAACAGTTTCAACAGCAATGATAATAAATGAGAAAGTTGGACCTTCTCTTCTACAAGTATTAGATCCTTTCAGGTTCCTTTCACTTGTGTGACTATGAGAAAATATTTATTGTTTTGGTTAAATTATTCCCATCCATTTCTGTGTCTTTCTCTGTCTTGTTTATATTTAATGCCAAGGCCTTTGGGAAGGATTTTCTTTCGATTGTTTGTCAGCTTTACAGTGATGTAATTTTCTTCCCATTGTAATCAGAAGAAATTGTATAAATAAGCTGAAACAAGTTAGGACATATGGATAACTGCAGACTTTAGACTGAATTTTAATGGCTCAATGTAATATAACATACTGCATATTCATATTAAGTTGCCTTTTTAAAACAAGGAAGATACGGCATAGTACAAAAACAAATATTTCAATTGATTTAAATTATTAATTAATAACTCCTAGGGACTAGCACAAGCAATTTAAGCCTACTCAACAATATATCCCCACTTGCAGATACTACAAAATGTTATAGATCATATTCTCATTTTTCCATTTTCAAACAATTCATTAGAAATGAAATATTTATACGGAATTATATTTTTATTTTCTACAAACCTGCCTTTGTTAAACTGCTTGCTTATATTCATGTCCTCACATTTAGACTGCATTTTTTTTAATAATCAGGAAGGAAAAGAATGTGCTAATATGCTAGTGTCATGCAGTAAAATACAACTATTATTGAAAGTCTAATTTAGGCCTACCTTGTCTTCGACTCTGTTCAGCCGGGCACCAACCGTATTAGTCCCTCGATCTTTATTTTTTTCTGCATAGAAAAGACACTTCTAGATGAATATCAAGTGTTACAATAGTAGAGACAGAAGCCATGCAATTGCATTTAACTAGTCTAGCAGAGCTACTTAATTGAACACCGCTGACAGATAGGTAATTTTATTACAATTAACAGTAGTTTTTTTTAAGTCCTTTGCCTTGAATAGACTCAAGTTCAGACTGCATCTTGAGTTCATGTTATGCTTTAAATCAGAAGAATTAGTGCATTCGGTTTAATAAATTTAAATTAAATTTAACACTAATTTAGCTGAAAATTACAATAGAGCATGAGTGAGAGTCCATGTGGTATAATGGTTAAGGTATTGGAATAAAAGCAGAGAGATTCTTAGGCAGCGGTAGGCTATGAGCCAGGAACGCTAAATTGCGCTCACCGCCACGTACGTTCTTGAGAGGCCAGCGCGATTTTGCTGCTGCACCTGTGGAGGCAGCAAAATCACGCATGGAGCCGCAGGTGTGCCTGTGTGTTGGCGAGGTGTTTTTGCTTCCGCTCATGCTGAAACACGGGTGCACTTGCGGCTCCGTGCGCAATTTTGCTACTTCCACAGGTGCAGCAGCAAAATTGTGCTGGCTCCGCAAGAACTTATGAACCGCGGCGGCAAGCGCAATTTAGTGTTCTGGTTTTTAGCCCACTACTCTTCTTAGGGCCTTAAGAGAGATCTATCCTCTGTTATGCACATAAGTTACTGCTGAGTAACTTATGTGCATCTAAAATAATAATAATAATAATAATAATAATAATAATAATAATAATAATAATAATTTATTAGATTTGTATGCCGCCCCTCTCTGAAGACTCGGGGCGGCTCACAACAACAAAAGCATGAGAATATTTGTATTAGCTGTTTCAATTAATTTCTTTTAAATATAATTCATTCAGTGCTTTTGATTCTGTTTTGATTTTTTTTTGTCATGGGTTTGTCCATTGGTTGGATGAATCGCTATTTCTATTAGTACAGTGGTACCTCTACTTATGAACTTAACTCGTTCCATGTCCAGGTTCTTAAGTAGAAGAGTTTGTAAGAAGAAGCAAATTTTCCCATAGGAATCAATGTAAAAGCAAATAATGAGTGTGATTGGGAAAACCACAGGGAGGGTGGAGGCCCTGTTTCCTCCCAGGAGATGCCTAGAGAGGCCCTACAGAGGCTTCTCCCTGCCTTTTCCAGTTACAGTTTCAGAGGCTCAGGTTTGTAAGTGGAAAATGGTTCTTGAGAAGAGGCAAAAAAATCTTGAACACCCGGTTCTTATCTAGAAAAGTTTGTAAGTAGAGACGTTCTTAGGTAGAGGTACCACTGTAGTTGTTTTTAAGTATTTGATATATT
Source organism: Erythrolamprus reginae (assembly GCF_031021105.1). NCBI lineage: Eukaryota > Metazoa > Chordata > Lepidosauria > Squamata > Dipsadidae > Erythrolamprus > Erythrolamprus reginae. The sequence goes on from NC_091950.1 coordinate 128,477,549, forward strand.
TAAGATACATTCTGTGCTTTTCTAGGATTGTGACTTACCTGAGAGAGAAATAAATAGTGACGGTTTCCCTATAGATTGGTCCAATCTAGAGAGAAAGAAAAAATGTTTAAACAAGAAATCAAAAGTTTTCTCCCAGGTAAAACATGGGCAGCTAAAAACAATTGTGATTATTTTGTAGGTTCCTACCAATAATGAAAGAAGGTCTTACGTACTTATTGATTTATTTGCAAAACATGTTTTGAACCTTTTTATTGCGATTTTTAGAGATACTGTATGTGATCTAAAAATGGCTCTATGAAGAAGTTATTCATTCACTAAAGATTTAGTGTTGTCTGTCAATACTTCCTGATATTAACACTTACACAAAGACATGGAGATGTTGAGTTCATGAGTTCAAAATATTGATTGGAACCAATAAAGCAATTTTAAAATAATGTTCTTTTTATGTAATTTTTGTCCTGTGGGATTTTTTTTTTTAGCTATGCTCAAAAGACATTAACCAATAGAATAAATGATGATTCTTAAATAGATGGGAAAGGAAGAATGATGTTTCTTATTTGTGAAGATCTTACAATCAAGTTGAAACAAATAAAAGGCAGGACAGGAGATAAATCGGATAGTTTGGGTTCATGCATCACTCTAAGTCAGGGATCTCCAAAGTTGGCAACTTTAGGAGTTTTGGAATTTGACTCCAAGATTTCCCTAGCGAGCCATGCTGACTGGGGAATTCTGGGAGTTAATGTCCACAAGTCTTAAAGTTGCCAAGTTTGGAGATCTCTGTTCTGAATCATATGATGGCATGTTTGGATTTGGATTAGTATGTATTGTCAACTCAGCCATTATGGTTTGTAAACATAATTTATGGCTTAGCATTTTATAAGAATCCAGCCAACAGTAACTTATTCAGTAAAGCCTAGTTATAACACACCATGGCTTAGAGCAATCTGTTAACCTTCTCAATATGAAAATATTCCTGTCCTGTCATGCTCCATTTTCTAACCCATTTCTACTGTCTATTTCATTCTTAATTCCTTTTCCTACGGGTGTGACCAGACTAGATACCTTAACATTGAAGTTCCTAATAGATTAGGAAGTATGTTAGGGAAGTGTCATGGGGCACTCTTTAACCCTTCATATTTGTAGGATACTGTGGCAGAAATTGTTTCCACAATTAAAATTTGACGGTATTTAATGTGGGACAGTGAGGACACCGTGGGCTGCACTTTGTCTATGCATGTTCAGAATATACTTTAAAAAAATAATTAAGTTTAGAAGATGAATTCTGGACCATACCTTCTTTGAAGCTCTTTTATTCGGACCATTAAATTGAGATGACCCTGAGAATATTGTTCTATCACATCACGTACATCATAAGGTTTTCTAGCTTGCTGTGAAAATAGAAAATAATAACCATAATAGTATTTCAAATCTCCTTATAGCATGTCATGCCTGTCTATTAGTTTAAATAAGGAAAAACAGAAAGTTAGCCTTTTCATATAATTTTACATAGTAAGGATAAGGACTAATGGATATTATTCAAGTTCTTTGTTAAAATATTTATTCCTTATGTTTTAGTGATACACCTAGATGATGGGTGGACATGCAGAAAGCCCTTTTCATGAACTAATTTGTTAAATATTCTGCCCTAATGTATTATATAATGCCCTGAATATAAAATATTAGGCATAGAAACAAACCAGAAGTCAGTGAAGTTGGTTTAAAGATTGATCTTTTTTGTTATTGGTTATAAAGTGAATAATCTGAGCAGATCAACCTGCAGCTCAATGAATATCCAATTTATGCCTGAACCACAGATATTCCCATTTTATTCTTTTCCGTGTAGCTTATCAGCAGATTTTGTTTTCCTTTTTAAGACCTCTATTGTAAAGATTTGGTATTTATTTTTTATAGTGTGCATATATTTTAATGAAAGAATGCCAGATTATTTTGTCGGGGGGCAATGCTAGTGGGTATTCCTTTACTATTCCTTTACTAGTAGTATTTCTTTACTACTTTGAAATAAAACATTAAAACAAATGGCAACTAGATTCTTTTAGTTCTCTGCTTACATCTGATTTGCCTGTTTCTTCTGCTCTCAGAACCAAGTTGGAAAGATAAATATTATATTATTTATAATAAATATTATATAACTGCCATACAACCATTTTAGTTAAGATAATCAGGAGTTAAATTCCAGTTAGTCCAGGCAGTCTGTGCACTAAAAAAACCAAATACAATTGGAAATTGGAAGCATTATCCATCAAACTTCTGCTTGTTTCTTGTATAAAGCTAATAGTACTTCACATGATATTTAATCACTGTGGCCAATTTTACAGAGTCTTGTAGCTCTAAGTGGGAGCACAATGACTCAGTGGTTAAAAAATGCTGAACTTATCAGTTGGAAGCCTGGGTCCAAGATCTAAGGACCATATGACAAGGTGATCTCCCGTTACTTGCACCAGCTCTTGCCCACCTAGCAATTGTAAAGCCTGCAAATGTGAGTAGATAAATAGGTACCACCTCAACAGGAAGATAACAGGGTTCCATGAGCCTCAGGGTATAGTCAGTGTTTACTTAAGTATTTTATTTAGTTGGGCTTAAACCTAGACTAACAACACAGGGCAATGATGATGTTCAATAAGATACCCATTTCTGTGTAACATGAGGAAAACTCTTGCAGAAGGCATGCTAGAGAATGGCACAATCTGTCATTCTCTATCCTTTCATGCTGAGGCAAGCCATTCTTCTCCAAAGTTTCCCTCAGATTCAAAATGGAAAAGCAAAAAGGGAAGTACCAGCTGCAGGAAGTTCTGAGTAGTATAATCAAACAATGGTCAAGTCCAAGCGTGTGTAACATTCTTTGAAGTACAAAGAACTTTGAACTATTTTGTTTGCCAGAAAGCCCTCTGAAGTGATTACAGAAAATTGCATGCACAGTTCTTGATTGATAGCAAGGTAACTGAATTACGTATACAACACTGCCCAGTTTGTGGTGACACTTTGAAACCTAAAGCTATAAATACATCAAGAGCATCTAATGACATCACTGAAAGCCACAACAGACACTGTTATTACTGGGGCCCTAAACTTGTACAGTAGCTTTTATTATTTATTTTAGTAACTGTTTCAGTGGTCGTGTCCTGCTTGTAGATATCCCAGAGATATCCGGTTTATTACTGCATTTGATGGACCTTTGGTTTGATGGGGTATAGTTCTTACATTCTTAAATAAATATTTATTAAAGAAGTAACTAACCATACTACAAAAATATTAGACTGTAAATGTATCATGAGAGTTTTCCCCCAACCTGTTGCCCTCAAGAAATATTAAATTAAAGCAGGATGTTCTGAAGTTACTATTTAATATATCTGAAATGTTGCTCTCTAAATTGGAGAAGTTGCTCTATAAAATGAGAATATTCCAAGATTTTGGAGTTCTGTGTTCCCTGCTTCTTGGTGTTCCTCTCTTTCAAACATTTGGCAAATCTGTTTTAATAAATGAAAGGCAATATATTAGTGTTAAAATATCAATGTAGTTTGCTTATGGAATGGCTGGTTGACTTGATTAATTGTCTGCTCTATGCAAAGACTGATGACTATGCAATGGCTGATGATTGGAAGATTGCCATTATTACTCCATTACAAAAACAGAATGTTAACAAGAGAGAATGCAAAACTACAGAAGGATTAATTTATCAAGTGCTGAATTCTGATCAAAAGCATGTAAGACATGACTGTGAAAAAAAACTTTTGGCAAATATAGCGCAGCTTTATTCAAAGCAGGAAGTGCGCCAAACAGATATTTGAACTTTAGCAAAGCCTTAGCCTCCTTATGTGAATGTGACAAAGTTTTAATGTATGCCTGTTGATTTATAGAAAGCACTTGATAAGATATTTGAAATATGAAATATTTTGCATGAATATAGACTTGAAGGATGTTTGTGAATGAGATAAGAATGCTATATGAGGGAAATAAAACATAAGTAACAACAAATGAAATGCTAAGGGAATAGTTCAACTTGAAACAATGACCAAGGCAAGGATGTGTGGTGTCCATGAGCTTTTTAATACATTTATATAGAGATGAATAAGGAAATCATGTTATTAGGTATGATAATTGAGGATATGAAGGCAAGTGGACTTTTTATGCAGACCATATTGCACTGTTTGCTAAGAAATGGAAAGATTTCTAGATAGATTGATACAACACGGGAGTAGGGAATTAAACATGAATGAATAAACGACTTAGAAAATTGTTTTTATAGGTAATTGAGTGAATAGTTGCAAGCTATATATAAATAGCAACAAATTGAAGGAAACAGGTGTTTATGTTGTAATTTGATAGAATTTTTACTAAGTATGTGGAAATAAAGAAATTATAAGATGTACAAGTACCAATAAAAAGATAGAAGGCAGTATATGGGTTGGTGGAAAAGAATGTTTATTGAAACAATTGTAAAAAACGTATCTATAGAAATATATATACCGTAAATGCAAAAAAGTTCATTGGAGTGGAAAAAAACAAGAGTGGTGCGCAAATGGAGAGAAAGCAGTTTATTAAAAGTGGACTGAATACAGAAATAAATTTGAAGATTTTAGAGGAAAGAGAAAGAAATGTACAGTTGGACGAGAAAGATGAGAAATTCAAAGAACAAAAGAAAATATATTAATTAATTAAGATTTGGTGGATATCTAAGGATGGATAAGTATAGTAAATAATGTTGGTATAAACTGGTTTTAGTTAATTTCCTTTCCCCATACCTCCTGTATTTTATTATTTTATTACTTTATATTGTGTGTTTTGTATAACATTGTTTATCCCAAAAAGAAATAGCACAATAGGTAGATATTTAGACTTGTAAGATGATTCTTTGGAATTCTACTGCTCCTTGAACACTTAAGACCCTACTTCCGATTACAAATTTATTTCATTTTGTGGATCAGATGTGGAAAACATTTTTCTGATAATCATTAAAGAAGAGGCATTTAATATTTTTTTATCAGTTTACCAGTTCCAGATCCTATTTCTTATTTGTATTGATTGCACAGCTTTATATGATTAAAGACTGTGACTCCAAACAGTTCAGCTGAATTTTAATTGGAAAGATGGAAAAAGATGTGAAGAAACCTGAAATGTTCTAGCATACTTTCTATTTTGCTCAATTAAATCAATTAAAAAAATGTTTGGAGTTTGTATAAAAAGAACTTTATGACATTAATCTTGCAGTAGAACTGATGGTATGGCTCTTCCTCTCAAGAAGAACTGATGGTATGAAGCTTTGAAGCCAGATATTTATTTTATTTATTTATTCAAATTTTTTTATGCAGCTCTTCTTTTTAGATTCACGGTGGATTACAACATGTTAGCAATAGAACTTTTTAACAGAGCCAGCATATTGCCCCCACAATCCGGGTCCTCATTTTACCCGTCTTGGAAGGATGGAAAACTGACTCAACTTTGAGCCGGTGATGAGATTTGAACTGCTGACCTGCAGATCTAGCAGTCAGCTTTAGTGGCCTGCAGTACTGCACTCTACCCACTGCGCCACTTCGGCTCATAGATAGAAGGAAATAAATTACAGTGGTATCTCTACCTAAGAATGCCTCTACTTAAGAACTTTTCTAGATAAGAACCGAGTGTTCAAGATTTTTTTGCCTCTTCTTAAAAACCCGAGCCCGGAAAGGTTTCCCAGGAAATTTGAGAGCAGCATGAAGGCCCAGCCAGTTTCCTGCCATTCCCTCTTTAATCCCGGCCAACTTGGTTTTTTCTGGGCTACCAGAGGAGCCTTTCCGTGGCGCTTAAGGAAGCTTTGGCAGAGCGAACAAAGCATTTTCCTTTCTTTGGGCACTTGGAAAAGGACTAAACCTCTGCCAGTGCCCAGAGAAAAGAAGCGCTCCCTTTGCTCTGGGCAGCAACTGTCCTCCTCCTCTTCTTCCTCTTCCTCCTCCCACCCAATTTCCAAGCTTTTATTTCTTTCCTAATGGGTTTGCACACATTATTTGCTTTTACACTGATTACTATGGGAAAAATTGCTTCTAGTTACAAATTTTCTACTTAAGAACCTGGTCACCGAATGAATTAAGTTCTTAAGTAGAGGTACCACTGTACTTTACTGGTCCTGATAATGTCATTCTGTCCCTTTCTCAGTAAATTGAAGCATGCTGTAAGGCTACAACTATAGAGAAATGAATGGCTATGCAAATTACTCTGTTGAGTTTTCTTCTCTCTATGCAGTTTCCAATCAATGATGATATTATTATTAGCAAGTTTTATCAATTTATCATTATCTTGATTAAAATCTACTTTGTGATTTTTTTTAAACATGGTCTAAATTTCCTGAGCTGAAGAAGCTTCTTAAATGAGAAGGGAAAGGTCTTCAAGGGAAAACCAAAAAGTCCAATTGCTTCTTGAAAAAAAAATCTTTGAGACAATCATGATGACTCAGAATCTTCATAATCCCTAAATTCCCTGTTTTGGGGAGATGAATATAGTTGAAGTTTCTGTAAATGGTCAAATGTGATCTCTGAGGATTTGTGTGGCTTCAGGTACAACCTTATCGTAATCACAATAGTAAAATGGAGTGCCAAGTTCTATTTAATTATTAAGAAGCATACATTTTTAAAAGTACAGTATTTATAAAATCTTCATCTGATTAAGGCCTCCTGCAGTTTTTGTTGAAAACTTTCTCTAGCCATGATTTGTGGTTGCTTGAGACCCTAACAATATTAGGAAATAATCAAATACAGAATTATACTTCCTGTGAATGTATAACATTTTTTTTAAAAAAAGCAATGTATTCAGCCCTTTTGGCTGAAAATATGTGTTTAAAAGTTTATTTAAAACGTTTGCTGAATTTTAGAATCTGAATTTAGAAAATTAGATTAGAGAATTAGACAGAAAGGCTGAGTAAGATTTCTATTACTTCTAGGTGCAATTGTGTCTTTTTAGACGGGCAAAGAGGAAGGAAAAATAAAGTATGTAATAATAATCATGTACTACGGTACTAACATCTGCATCATAGACCCTTCTGTGAAACTAGCATTTTAATTCAACCACTTTTATTTCTTTACTTGCTGAATCGTGCTAGAGTACTCATTCTTTGCTTGTTTGCTTGCAATAAACACAATTCTGTCTAAGCTATTACATTCCAAGGTAAACAGTATTATGAAAAATTCAAGACAATATGCTTATAATCCCAAGAAATGTTAATTTTGCTTCTAGGCTTTTGTATCAGGATCTCAGCTAATGTGATATAGAAAAGAGGTTACGATAGAGTTCTAATCTCTAGGTCCATTAAATCAGGCCAACAACGCAGCTCAGAATTAATGAAGACACATGAGAATGTTTGCATTGGAAGGAGACAGAGATAACAAAAGGGGAAAGGTCAAGTCCATTAGCAGAAAATAACATTTTAATTCAGGCTGCATTTCAGAAATTTAGCCTGTTCCCACTACATCCACAGTTGACTAACTTGCTGATAAACAGTCACCCTATCGAAGAACAAAGAAGAGTAGCAGTAGCTCATCAATATTAAAATGAATTTCCCTGGCTTTTCCTTGTTTAAGACTGAAAAGAAGCAAGAACAGGGGAAAAAGAGAAAAAAGGGGATTCCTTTAAAAAAAAGTACTTTATGAACAACTCACCTGAAATTTCTTCTTTGCCACAAAATATTGCATGCGGCGTATCACTTTAATGGCAGAACGGTGATGTTCTTTCAAACTATAAAGAAAAAAAAAGGAAGGGTGACGAAGGCAAAACTAAAAACCATGTGAAAATTATTTATTATTTATGCTGCAACTGAATTACCTTTCACAATGGATATCCTAGATCCATACCTGAAGTTAGAACAATATCTCTCAGCTTTGGCTAGGGGGGCTTTTGCACAAGTTCATCTTGTCTACCAGTTGCGGCCCTACCTGGACCAGGAGGTGCTCCGCACAGTGGCTCACAAACTCGCGCTTTGACTATTGCAATGGGGCTATCCTTGAAGAGCGTTCGGAGACTTCAGCTGGTGCAAAATGCAGCAGCGTGTGCAATAACGGACGTACCAAGATACACCTGCATTGCTCCAACTTTACACGGGCTGCATTGGCTACCAGTAGATCTGGGGAGGCAATTCAAGGTGCTTTAAAGCCCTAAATGACTCAAGGCCAGACTATCTACAGGACCGTTTCCTGCCTCATACCTTGCTGCGACCAGTAGGGGGCCCACAGAGTTGGCCTTCTCCAGGTCCTGTCTGCCAAACAATGCCGGCTGGCGGGACCTCGGGGAAGAGCCTTCTTTGTGGCGGCTCTGAAACTTTGGAATCAATTGCCACCAGAGATCTGTACTATCTCTACTTGGCTGGTATTCTGGAAAGCTGTCAAGACCTGGCTTTACTGGCAGGCCTGGAACTAGGAATGACTGTTCGTATGCGTGGTTTTTTAGAGTATTATATTTCACTGTGTTGTTGTTATTGTTGTTATATTTTGTAGTTTCTGTATTTTATGACTACTGTTAGCACCCAGAGTCCTTCTTGGAGAGGGCAGCATACAAATATAAATAATGAAAAAATAAACAAACAATATTAAGTCATGAAAAAAAAATCCCGGCTCACTTAATCTTCCCTACTCTTTTTGAAGACACCATCAGTTACTTCAAAAAGGGCAAAGATTTTAGATGGCTGTTGGTTGAGGCTAAGGCCTGGGACGCAGCCAAAGCTAATATTCTTTGCATGATGCATTAGCCAAGTATCTGAAAGCTCTAAAGAAAAGGGCACATTGATTTCACTGTAATCACAAAGCGAAGAATATAAAACCAGCCCTTACAAGAAATAACATATCAGCACAGTACCAAATAGACAAAAAAAAGTATACTTTGTGAATATGCCATTGCCACTAATCCCAGTTGGATTACTAGAACAATTAATTTAAAATATTGGTTTAATAGGGATGCCTCAATTTTGTGTCACATGCCAATCTGCTCCAGTCCTCAAGTGAATTATTGTTTGGCATCAAGTATGGAATCATATTATTAAAAAAAAAATCCCTATCATTCCTGTTCTAACAAAAGGGAACTGTCTTTGCATGGTCTTCTAATATGCATTTGGCTGGATGTGTGTCAAGCAAGACTGTCCTATTCATTCAAAGTACAGTAATAATCTTTGCTTCATTTAATACTGATGAAAGACAAGAGAGAGGCACCTACCTATTAAAGAGACCAAATCACAGTAGCAACCCTGTGTAAGTGTTCTCAGTTCCGTTACTGAATAAGGATAGCAACAGGAATAGCACATCGACTTATATACTGATTCAGAGCCCTCTCTAAGTGGTTTACAGCATTTTGATACCCTCTCCCCAACAAACTGGGTTCCTCATTTTATCGACCTTCCGAAAGATGGAAGGCTGAGACAACCTTGAGTCGGTCAGGATTGAGGGAATCAAACGCCTGGCAATGTGAGCAGAGGTAGCCTGCAATATCGCATCCTAACTACTGCACCACCACAGCTGTTAGATTAGTAACATTCAAATGAGTTGAATGAACCTGATTCAATGTTTCTTAGACCAATCCTTCTCTACTGGATGAGCTTTAACTACTGCTCCAGAAGTGTCTACCGACTTTGTCCATTGCAAATGCTTTCCTTTTTTTTCCTTTTTTCTTTTTAAAGGAAAATACATTTATATTGGTTTGAGAATAAGAATTGCGAAAAATTACAAAGATCCGTTATATTCCTTAATATATATACATTATTATACAACGATTCACATTATTACATTAGTTCTATTCATGTTTCGGTCTTAGTTTACATTGCAATGAGCATCTTTATTATCTATACCTTATGTTGCTTGATAAGTCTATTTGAAACATTTAAATATAATTAGTCCTACTGTAATTTTGTCGGGTATATAATATATTTAGGTTAGTAAGAGGTTGTACTTTTAAAAAAAATAGTATTTAGAGGGGTAGGGATTGAATAAGAAGAAGGAAATGGGGTAGGGAGGGAGTTGTCTGCATCAATAGCAGACCTTGATTTTAATGACTTATCTTTTTTATTAAGCAGTAAATAAAGGAAATGAAAATAGTGAAAGATGTAAGAGTTAGGATTAACATATGATTAGATTTTTTACTAATTGTGTAAGTATAACAGTAGACTTGAACTCAGATTTGTTAATTTTTAGACAGATTTTTAGTTGTTTCGTATTCTAGATATCCACTGATACCATTGCTCCCAGGCCTTATAGAAGTCTGATCCTTTTTTTTCCGGAGTTCCATCGTCATATAGGGAAAGCATATCTGTTCGTTTATCATACTTCCTAGGCCTCACACGTCCGCTATTGAATCCACCAAGCTCTAAGTAGCAGTAGTCTAGTCTTTTCACTATTAGGACTGTTTGATTTTCTGTTAATGGAGGAAGTCCATCTCAACAAGGCAGGGCTCGACTAATGTGAATGTCCAAGTGAATAACTTTTCACAAAAGTAATTTATTTAAAAGTGTTTTTCAGTCCATGTGGATTTTAATGCAAGCACGGGCATAATAATTACAGAAAAGATGCCCTAGTTCTGTGATGGCGAACCTAAAATTGCATATGGAGACATGTCGCCTGGCACAGGTGGCATCACCTGAGCCTCTTCTGAGTTTCTGGTGTGTATGTGTAGAGGACAATCAGCTGATCGGCGCATGCACATGCGTGGCAGTAACTGGAAGACGTTCTGGCTAACACACATCCATGCACCAAAAACCAGAGGTTCATTTTCTGGCATGTGCATGCCCTCTGGGCAGCTTCTCTTCCTGGTCGTGGCCCAGATGAGCATGCGAAAAATGCTCCCTTTTTGGTACTTGGTGTCACGCACGCATGCTCCCTTTTCAGCACTCGGTGCCAAAAAGGTTAGCCATCACTGTCCTAGTTGTTTACACTCATAGACGCTAAGTCAATGTTTCACTCTCTGGATGCAAAACCATCATTTTTTTCAACTAAAACAAACAGTATGCATGCAAGCTGCTTATGTATTTGAATAACGAGTCCCAGAGAAAATCAATTTAATGCACAGAAACAATAGAAATATAATTTAAAAGTATCATGTTTATTATTTTAATATTTCCCATACATACTTTTGTGTATGTATATATGTATGTATCTCACTCACTCTGTGTATGTATGTGTGTGCATGTATATGTATATACATGCATATATATTATACATACATAAATAATTCATTATATCAAAATGTTTTGAAAAATTCTTACAAAGCTACAATAAAGTAATAGATTCCATATACACTTTATATTCTTACTGCATAAAATAAATTTGTCACACTAAATTTAAAGGCAGGATATTCCAAATATTAAGTTTATACTTTGCTTAAAGTTTGAATTTCCTATTCTGAATGATCTTAATTATTGTCTGGATGGAATATGTTAAATAATTTTGAATTAATTTGCTTTCTTTTTCTTTTGTGCTTCTATACAGATCTGCATTTATGCATGTGAGTATATATTATTTATTTTTTCTTTTTTTAAATGGAGGATGCTTTTTGCATAAAATAATGGAGTAATAATGTTTTATATTTATTTTGATTTGTTAAAGTAGAAATGACATACTGATATAATGAAAGAAGTGAAATAAATGAATTGAGTAGGAAATGTGTTTTAAAATTTCTAATAATAACCCTTTCTCCTATGTATAGATTAAGATGGGGCTCTCTACATGGGGCTACCTTTGAAAAGTGTTCGGAAACTTCAGATCGTGCAGAATGCAGCTGCGAGAGCAGTCATGGGCTTACCTAGGTATGCCCATGTTTCACCATCACTCCGCAGTCTGCATTGGCTGCCGATCAATTTCCGGTCACAATTCAAAGTGTTGGTTATGACCTTTAAAGCCCTTCATGGCATCGGACCAGAATATCTCCGAGACCGCCTCCTGCCGCACGAATCCCAGCGACCAATTAGGTCCCACAGAGTGGGCCTTCTCCGGGTCCCGTCAACTAAACAATGCCGGTTGGTGGGTCCCAGGGGAAGAGCCTTCTCTGTGGCGGCACCAGCTCTCTGGAACCAACTCCCCCCGGAGATTAGAACTGCCCCTACTCTTCCTGCCTTCCGAAAACTCCTTAAGACCCACCTTTGCCGTCAGGCGTGGGGAAACTAAACATCTCCCCATGGCACGTTAAATTTATATATGGTATGTTTGTGTGTGTGTTTGCTATTACATGGGGTTTTCTTAAATCGTTAAATATTTTAATTAATTGGATTGTTGTGACTGTTTTACTTGTTGTGAGCCGCCCCGAGTCTTCGGAGAGGGGCGGCATATAAGTCCAACTAATAAATAAATAAATAATAAATAAATAAATACGATATGAAGACTTTTTCCTTTTCTTATTCTTTTCTGCTCTTCCTTTTCCTTTCCTTTTTCCTTTTATTCTTTCTTTCTTTCTTTCCTTGCCTTCCTGAGCTTTTAAAGAGACGTAAATTTAGATATTTTCTATTGTTAAGGGCAGTTATGATAAAATGAGGGTTTTTTTAAAAAATGAAAGTAGGAATGTGTTTTCTAAGAATGCTAGAAAGGGACGGAAGCACGATGGCATAGTTAGGAAAAACAGCAAATAGTCAAGAGAAATTTAGATAGCTATAACACTTTAAATATCAATGAAAGCGAAGAACATTATCTAAAATCCGGATGATAGCATTTGAAAAGGAGGTAGCACAGGATGAATGATATATACCAGAAATAACTGGATAAATAATTACAAAAATTTGATTAATTTGACTAAGAAATTGGCATTTGATATTGTATTGTATTATATTTTAATTTGAGGTATGTAAATTGGAATCTCTGTAAGGTGTGAAAAACAATAAAAAAATTATACCCCCACCCCCATATATTATATTATTTATTTATTTGATTTCTATGCCTATATTTAGATTTCTATGCCTATATTTGTCCCTATTTAAAAACAAATATAGGGATTTTTCTAAAAGGAAAATATTTCAGAGTTATTTAATATTCACCCAACGAGTATAATTTTCAGCAAGACATTATTGAATTTGTTTAGTTATATTTGGCTTAGGTAAATATTCTAAAGCTGAATACTGTAATTATCAATAAAAATGTTAACACTTTTCACAATTGTTTGCAAGTTAGATCCATTTAAAGTTAATATATTACTGAAACCATGCCACTTCATTAGAAGAATGAATATACCCCCACCCCCATATATTATTTATTTGTTACTTATTTATTTATTTATTTGTATATTTTCTAAATAAAGTTATGCTATACTGTTCTTAATTGCTGAAACATTTTTAAAAATCCAGAATTTTTAAAAAACTCAATATATGAAAAAAACAAACAAATTAAAGTTATGCAGAAAACCCCAATTTTAACCATATGTATTCAATATTCTTACCCAGAATGAGATTTGTATAAATAAAGATAATCTGTAGGAAAAACTTTGAAATACTGATCTGACTTGAATAGAAGCACTTTAATTGTAGGATTCTTTGAATTTTTTTGCTGCGCTGTTAACTTTCAGACCATGCAAATTTAGTTTTTTGAAAAACCTTAATTCAAACTATACTAGTTTATTTGAAATTAAATATAATTTAATTTGCATTAAGAAATCCAACAACAGAAATTGAAGTATGGTAGTTTTAAATGTTGCAACGATTCATGAATGTTAGGAAAAATATATAGTATAGTATAATAGCAAGACTAATTATTTAATTACTGAAGGATATTGAGTATCTTGATTTGTTCATAAATTTAAGGCTAAAATGAGTTTATAAGACATTATCATAGAAATTATTTGACGCTAAAATTTTAGTAAGATTTCCACAAAATTATATATTAATTTTGTCTCTCTACCTCAGATTATTTAATTCGGGTAGTCCTTGACCTATGACTACAATTGAGACCAAAAATTCTGTTGCTAAACAAAGTAGTCCTTAAGTGAGTTTTGCACCATTTATAGTTGTTAAGTTAATAATACAGTTGTTAAGTAAATCTGGCTTTCCCACTGACTTTGTTGTTAGAAGGTCACAAAAGGTGATCACATGAAACTGACATAAATATGGAGTCAGTTGCCAAGCACTTTGATCATACCGCAAGTTTGATCATACCGCAAGAGTCGTAAGTGTGAAAAGCAATCATAAATCCCTTTTTTTCAGTACTGCTGTAACTCTGAATGGTCATTAAATGAACCATTTAAGTCGAAGACTAGCTGTAAGTGGGGAGTGAACCAACAAACATCTTTACTTTAAAAGGAACAATTGTGATAGCATGGAGCTTAAGGGTTTTTTTACTACTGGAAGAGCTATACAGCAGATAATTTTCTTGAGTCAAGCAGACCTACACAAAAATAAAATAGGAGGTTAAAAGTGGTTTTCGTTTCTCCTTCTCTTTAAAATGGCACATATATATTTATCTTTACATCAGAGGTGTCAAACTGGTGGCCCGTGGCTAGATGCGTCATGCACAGGCTACATCCATCCCCGCTCCGCAGACGGACAAAACCTCACAAAATGTCACATGACAGTAATGTGATGCTGTGAATTTGACACCCGTGGTTTATATGCATTTGTTTTTCAGCCTTGAGTGAATGGACTTGATCTGTGCCACCTGCACTTCTTATGCAACGCACTGCAGTTTTGAGATGGCTAAGATGAAGCTAGAGGTGAAAAAAGGATTAGGAAGATGAAAAAGTTCTGTTTACTGATTCCTTGCTAATTTTTGCCTATAAACATAAAATTAAAGCAACTTTTTTCAATACAATACTAATTAATATTTAAAAAATTAAACAGACTCCAAGTCAATGCATGCTCGGATAACGTCTAAAACAACAACTTCCTTGAGGATACAAGTACAGAATTGTTGAAAAGCAGACTTTTTAAATATAGTTAGTGCATAATCTGCTATTCAGCCTGTTCTTTCACCAAGTTTTATTTAAGCAGTTTATCTTATTGAGATTAGGATCTCTTTTATAAAGAAATACCTGGTAAAAGCAGGCCTCTGGTTTTGAATGTCAGGCTATATTTCAGTGAAGGAGGGGGGAAGAGGGCTTTTAATAGCAGAATGCTTTCTCAATGTAATCTTTATCAGGCAACTGTAGAACTAATGCCAACACATTAGAGATAATTCCTCTAGCACTATGGATCATCCGAAGACAGTTTGTTTATTGTCTTGAAGGCTCCCATTCTATTATCCTACATTTTTATCTTGGTTTTTTCAGTTGGGCCTCCTTTAACATGATGTATTGAAAGATACAAGGGATATGCATGGTTTTCTTTAAAAAAAACCTTTATGGCAAATTATACAAAGCATGCAAATGCATGCAACTGGAACCCAATAGCCCTTTAAGGATGCCAACTTGTAAAACAAGGGAGATGCAAGGGCTATTGCTGGAACGGGATAAATGCAGGCAAGGGGAAAAACCATGCCCATCATTCTCTTTTCCACATCACTCCAGCTTTGCTAGAGATTTCTTCTTGAGATGGAAGAAGCGATGACAGCTGTACTTGTTTGCAGTTAGGAAAATGCTAAATTATAATATAAACATCTTTTTTTTTAAAAAAAAAAATGACATGCTTGTATTCTTAACCTTGACCTAACAATCTTGTATTGTACTGGTGCTTGCAACCTGGTTTGATAACTGAGGACCAGCTGATCTGGTCAGATGTGGAGACTGTAGAAAGAGTGCATGGAAGAGCAACAAAGATGATTAGGGAACTGGAGGCTAAAACATATGAAGAGCGGTTGCAGGAACTGGGAATGTCTAGTTTAATGAAAAGAAGGACTATGGGAGATATGATAGCAGTGTTCTAATATCTCAGGGGTTGCCACAAAGAAGAGGAAGTCAAGCTATTCTCCAAAGCACCTGAGAATAGAACAGGAAGCAATGGGTGGAAACTAAACAGGAGAGAAGCAACCTAGAACTAAGGAGAAACTAAACAGGAGAGAGGCAGCCTAGAACTAAGGAGAAATTTCCTGACAGTGAGAACAATTAATCAGTGGAACAGCTTGCCTCCAAAAGTTGTGAATGCTCCAACACTGGAAGTTTTAAATAAGATATTGAGTAACCATTTGTTTATTTATTTATTTAGTCAAGTGCGTATTGGTAGTATACATATACATGATACTAGTAAGAGAGAAACATTAGGATAGGGGACCGAAGGCACAGTACGCCCCTTACTAACCTCTTAGGAATTGGGTGAAGTCAACAGAGGTAGCGTAGGTTTCTTGCCTAAGCAAGGACTAGAAGACCTCTAAGGTCCCTTCCAACTCTGTTATTCTGTTTCTGGTCTGACTCAAGGAAGAGTTTTTTTATATGACATTTCAATATCTAGACTTGGAGACTGTAATCCTGCAGCAAGAAACTGAGAGAAGGCCCTGCTCACAAGAAGCTAAACAATAAACAGGATTGTAGGGAAAAAGGAGGGGAGACAGGTACCAGGAAGGTTATGACCACTTAAGAGCTAGCAATTTAAATTGGATGCTGGCTTAAATAGGAAGCCAGTGAAGATCCCTTCATTATAAGGAGACATGCAAATACTCTGGAAAGTCCAGAGCAGACCTAAGAGCATCGTTGTATACACAAATCAGGAAATAGAAAGAAGAATAGAGCAGTTTTTCCCAACCTTGGCAACTTGAAGATATCTGGACTTCAACTCCCAGAATTCCCCACCCAGCATTCGCTGACTGGGGAATTCTGGGAGTTGAAGTCCAAATATCTTCAAGTTGCCAAGGTTGGGAACACTGGGATAGAGGACAGCTGCTAGGAGATCATTAGAATAATCTTTTTATTTTATTTATTTTTATTTATTTATTTTGTCCAATACACAATACATATAGTAGAGAATAGACATGAGGTAATATATATAAAGAAAAATATAAAAATAGAGGAAATGATATATGAAAGGAAGAAAATATATATGATATATGAGATAAAGGAAAGACAATTGGACAGGGGACGAGAGGTGGGATTTAGAAGGTTCTGACCAGTTCTGGAGAAACGGTAGTGGACATTTGGAGAACCAGTAAATACCACCTCTGACTGGCCCTGCCCTCATCTATTATCTGACTCAAAAATCCCAGCTAGAGGAAATGTGGATTTTGCAGTAATCTTCCCCTAGAGTGGGAAGAGAATGGAGATTTTACAGTATGCTTCCCTGGCCACGCCCACCAAGCCACTCCCACATAACCAGTAGTAAAAAAAATTGAATCCTATCTAGAAATGATATATAGTGAAAGCATAAACCCCAACTGTGTTTTCTGTCTGCTCTACTGCAGTCTTTTGAACAATCGTCAATTGAACAATTGAGTAAAAATTAGCAACCTTAGCTGTATAATCAATAAACAGGTACAGACTCAACTGCTCAAAGGGCTATAATGGAATAAAATAGATGGAAAATTCTCCACAGTTTATTGAATGCCATTCTCTTAGGACAGGGATAAATTCAAATGTGGGAGTAGAGGAAGATAAAGGGAATGATGTTAGATGGCTCATTGAAGGAAATCTACTGTGAAGGAGACGCCCAACATACTAGAATAGATTTAATGGCTGCATAGAATCTGCCTCAGCAGGAGAGGTATTTTCAGTGGATGGTCTTATTTGGGTAGGGTCTCCTGCCATAATTCCACAGATTCTATTGCATGTGTTGATTTATCACACTGAATGACACAAAACCCACATTCTCTGAAAGGGGCTTTAGAGAATTAGGGAACTCTTCTAAGGAGTTTTTGTGAGCAGCACGTAAGTGAAAAACACGTACTTCTACAAGCAGAAGTGCGTCTTCCTCATAGAATATACAGACTTACATAGAATATCCTTGACTTATAACAACACATTTAGCTATTGTTAAAAGTTACACTGGACAAAGTGATTTATGACTGGTCTTTGCCTCTACATGTAAACATTGCAGCATCCCCATGGTCACATGATCAAAATTCTGATGCATTATGATGGCTGTATGTCCCAAGGTCTGGACCGGGACTCACTGCTCACAGTCATTCATGCCCTCATCACCTCGAGGTTCGACTACGGTAATGCTCTCTACATGGGGCTACCTTTGAAAAGTGTTCAGAAACTTCAGATTGTGCAGAATGCGGCTGCGAGAGCAATCATGGGCTTCCCAAGGTATGCCCATGTTACACCAACACTCCGCAGTTTGCATTGGTTGCTGATCAATTTCCGGTCACAATTCAAAGTGTTGGTTATGACCTATAAAACCCTTCATGGCATCGGACCAGAATATCTCCGGGACCGCCTTCTGCCGCACAAATCCCAGCGACCGGTTAGGTCCCACAGAGTTGGCCTTCTCCGGGTCCCATTGACTAAGCAATGTCGTTTGGTGGGACCCAGAAGAAGAGCCTTCTCTGTGGCGGCCCCGACCCTCTGGAACCAGCTCCCCCCAGATATCAGAGTGGCCCCTACCCTCCTTGCCTTTCGCAAGCTCCCTAAAACCCACCTCTGTTGTCAGGCATGGGGGAATGGAAATTTCACTTCCCCCTAGGCTTATAGAATTTATACATGGTATGGTTGTATGTATGTATGAGTGGTTCTTTAAATTGGGGTTTTTTAGATTATTTTTAATATTATATTTGTTTTCATTGTCTTTTCATTGTTGTTAGCCGCCCCAAGTCTTCGGAGAGGGGCAGCATACAAATCTAATAAATGAATGAATGAATGAATGAATGAATGAATGAATAAATAAATAAATAAATAAATGTGATCACCAGTTGCGACTTTCCCAAAAGGCTTCTGACAAGCCACGTCAATGGCGGGAGTGATTTGTTTAACAACTGTGACAAAAAGGTCATAAATTCAGGCATGATTCCCTTAACAATATAAATTCTGGTCCCAATTAAGTTCATTTTTTTTGTAACCAAAGCATTATGAAATATCTAAATTTTTATCACATGAAGAAAAGCTTCTTGTTATAACACTGGTTTTTTTTATTACTACAATAAACTATACTGTACTCTCTCTTTCTGTCTGCCTGCCTCTCACTCACACACAGTTTTATCGTCCAAGATGAAGTTGAATAGCATAAACTCAAGGGTCATAATAAGCCATTTTATGCAAGGATATTTCAGTATGTAGGATCCAAAACTAGAACCTGTATTCTCAAGATAACCAATGTTCAGAGATCCCTCACCCAATTTTTAAAAATCAATCTTGATTATATATACAGTATAGCTCTGTTTTCTTTCAGAATCTGGAATAATGAATGGTTACATGAGACTGAAAAATGTACTCTTGGCATATAAATAGTATAATCTTGCCAGCAAAAGGTTTTACAGTGCAGGTTGGACATAATCTTTCTTTCCCCCAAGAGCACTATCGTGTTTCTGGGCAAAGAGAAAGCAAATTGTGTTAACTATGTGGAAGAAACACTTGCAAATGATTTTAACATTGAGAATATTTTCCTCTTTTGATTTATTTTTTCCCCTTACTTGTTAGTGCTCTCCCCTTTACTTATGCAAGATTGATATGTGAACAAGCAAATCAACAATTTTCATATTAAAATATTGAGACATTTTTCTAGCCAAGCTTTATTAAAAGCTAAAGATTATCCTAAATATATCAATGAAAAAGTAAAATGAAATAACAAATACTGAATTCAATTGCTTTTATTATGTTAATTATGTTATTTTTGCCTCAGATTGCTTAGAATAATGGGAAGTAATGTTATTTCAGGATATATACTTATTCAAGAAAGGATATACAGTACATTTTTTGACTTTACTGTAAATATGCACATTTAAAATAAACCCGATGAAAATATGTCATTTTTAATTCTTTATCCTGAGTCTAAAAGTGGAGATAATGAAATGTCTTTATGTTTTTTACAGTATGCCTTTTTTTTTTTTTTTTTACAAATAAGCCCTGCTGAGTTTAATGGAATACATTGAATCATGTTATTTATTGGTCTTATTTTAATTAATTTATTAAAATATTAATGGGGCTTTCAGAGTCCCTTACCAAATTAAAATAATTCTTAAGCAAACTTTATTTTTTTTTAAAGAACACATATACAAAACAAAAATAATTCCAGAATTAAAAGACCTCAATGAGTGGCTCGCCCTTCCCAAAATGAGCTCATAATACAGTCTGGGTAATCATTACGTCTCTTCTTGAAAGCAGAGGACTTCCAGTTACTTATCTGAATTAAATGGTATGTGGGTGATCTCACTCTCTGTGTTTACCTATTTTATGTAGATTACATTCTTCTTAATGAAACAGAGGTATTTCAGGACCTATTTCTACAGGAATGTCCAAACAAATTCCATTACGCACCAAATTCCTGTAAAAGAGAATGGGCCCCTATTTGAAGGGATATCTTCTCCCACATAAGCCTGTCCATGTAAAGTATGAAGATTTGGTGAAGTGGCCGGGGGTGTTTAGCATAAAATGGTCTTCTGAAGAGAATTAGTTGCTTTGTTGATTCTGAATATATCCTTTTATTTTCCCCCAGTATAAAATCTGTGTCATTTTATTCTGCTTTTAATCAGCCTGTTGGAGCCAATAGTTCAAACATTCTATTATTTTATTTATCAGATACACTGAATATATTTTTTGAAGGACAAAAATAAATTCTAGTCCAAATAAACATAAACACAGATTTTATTTATTTTGCTTTTTCAAGAACCTACACACCACCCTTCAAAACAAGCTTTTTCCAGGGTGGCATACAAAATATTTCAAAATGAGTGTCTGAAAAATGTAAACTTAAGGCAGCTGTATAAATTGAATTCCCAAAGCAACTAAAAATACATAAGTTAAATAAACAATTAAAGCAGCTGCCATACAGCAAAAAAAAAGCATCAGAAATAAAATAAAAAAGGATCTGTACCAGCAAGACAGTTGTTATTAAATAGGCTGGGAAAACAAAAAAGGGGTTGCCTGTTGTTAAAAGGGTTAGTAATAAATCCTGACCATATTTGTCCTTGGAGGTGGCCACCAGAAAGTAGTTGCATTCCTAGGTTGTCACTCAAAGTTGTTGATGACAGTGTGCAAAGAGAAAAACAGCCATTATGCATTGGAAGAATTGTCCTTTAGGGCAGTGTTTCCCAACCTTGGCAACTTGAAGATATTTAGACTTCAACTCCCAGAATTCCCCAGCCAGCATTTGCTGGCTGGGGAATTCTGGGAGTTGAAGTCCAAATATCTTCAAGTTGCTAAGGTTGGGAAACACTGCTTTAGGGTCCTATAGTGTAATAACTGGCACCTTCTTAACGTGAAACAAATTTTGAGACTCTGAATTACATTGATGCAATAAAATTATAACATCCAAGTTGTCATATTTTGATATTTCAATATTTGTAAACTGAAGTTATAAGGATTTATGAATGCATTTTCTTTAGGAACCCTGTTTACATATATTAGTTGTTATCTTCATCTTTCAACAATCTTGACTTTACTGTTTGCATTAACAAAGTATTCCATCCAGCATCAAAGTGGAATTACATGCACTTAATGGGATTTCATACCTTGACCTACTGTCTCAGATATACACAAACACACTCCAATATTTCCAGAAGATATTTCAATCCCCTGGAGCTGAGTCGCTTCATGGAGCTTCAATGTTTACATGGACAGTTCACCGGGGTAAAATATGCTCCTTGGCCTAGGCTCCTAAATGTTTGTTTATTGTGAGACTACAATATAATATGTATTAGCATACTATACAAGGGATCCCAAATCCTCAAGTTGCAGCTCACTACTGGGCCGTGGCCTATTCAGAACTGAACTGAGCTGTGACACACACATGCATAGTTCAATTCTCTTTCACACAGCTCAACTAGCACAAACATCGGCTCAAGGTTGACTCAGCCTTCCATCCTTCTGAGGTGGGTAAAATGAGGACCCAGATTGTGGGAGCAATATGCTGGCTCTGTTTAAAAAGTGCTATTGCTAACATGTTGTAAGCCGCCTTGAGTCTAAGAAGAAGGGCGGCATAAAAATAAAATTAAAAAAATTAAAATAGAGTTGTTGGAAATTCAGGCTTCAGTATTGTTCCAGAGTGTTGTGGTTAGCTCTGGCCCAGCTGCTGCCCCAAGGACTGTGGATGTGGGGGAGACATCCACATGCTGCAGGCCTGGTTTCCCCCTGGTAGAATCTGAAGATGAAGGCTCCTCTGACCAAGAAGATATGAGTGACAGGGAGGAGGAGAGTGTGGCAGACAGCTCAGAAGGAGATCAATTATCTAGCTCCTCCTTGGATTCAGAACAAGAGTTAATGATACAGCCACGCATGCGGAGAGCGATGCATAGGCAGCAACAACTGAGAGATTATTATCAAAGAAAATGAGGCCACCTGTGGTTGGGTGGGGCTGTGGTAATTAGTGAGGCTGCTATAAATAGCAGCCTATGGGTTTGGCCATTGTGGAGGATTATCTGATCGTTGTGTTTCATGACTGCTTTACTGACTGACTTTTTGTGTGCTGATTTTTCCCTGCTTTGAAACTAAACCAGAGCAAAGTGTGTTTCACTTTGTGAAATAAGGACTTTGAATTGCCTCACAGCTGCAAGCTACGTATCACAGGACTGATAAGGGACTTGTATAAATTACCAGTTTGTTTGGAGACGAGTGCTCTTTGCTGTACCAAAAGAGGGCTTAGTTTAAGTGAATTTTCATGATAAAGAACATTGTTTTGAATTTTCAAACATGTGTATGTCTGACATTTGTACCTGTGAATTTTTGGGAGGATTCTACCAGAGAGCCCGACAGAACACAGAGTAAACCCAAACCTTAGTGAAAACTGATGCATTTCATCTTAATTAATGCTTATAACCTTTGTGATACAGCTCACCATCTGAAGATAATCCAGTTTACTTATTTTCAGTACTCAGGTAATTGATTGCGTGGATCCCTTGCACTACTCTAGGACTGAATTCTTGGTATTTCTAAAACTGTTACACTACCCTGAAATACTTTTGGTGTATTGAGCTGTCATTATGGATTCAGCTGACTCTGGGACTGATACTTCACTCTATCTTGATTCCATTACCTGACGGCTTGCTTTATGTTTAAAACAAAGGATTAAACGTAAAAAAAAAATCACATCTGCCTGATGTACATAGAAGAATTGCTGTTATTAATGCAAGAGTGGGAAATATATGACTCCGAAGATGCAGTTGAACTACAGCTCCTATTATTTTAAACCATTAGCTTATGCTTGCTAAAAGCTGGTGGTCTAATGGCTAAAAGCTGATGATCAGCTATATTGATAAAAACCCATTGTTACCAAGATTATGCTAAACACTCAAAATTGTGAAAGGGTACAGTTCAATGTTCCAGAATAAACTGGTTTGAGAAAGCTTTGTTGGCAATTTAAAGACATCCATGAACATATCTGCCAGTCTTGAATAAATTGCCCCTTGATTTTTTTTAGTGCTAACCTATTTCTGGAGCTCAAGGGTCTACAAACTTGGCAACTTTAAGACATTGGGACTTCAATTCTCAGAATCCCTTAGGCAGGGGAATTCTGGGAGTTGAAGTCCCCAAGTCTTAAATTTGCCAGGTTTGCTGACACCTGTATAAACCATGGCCTTTTTAAAGGCAAAAATTGCAATACTATTAAGCACATTCAAAATTAATATATTTAGTAGAATTTATAACATTTGAAAAAGCAATTATTTAGAAAAGAAAGAATCAAGGAACATGTAAAAAAACCAGTACCCTGTGGCTACAAATTACTCTGCAACACTATCCTTTTCAGTAAGTGGGAGAACTTTGTTGAAATGTCATGCCTGGTTGTGGGTTTTAATAGCACAACAAAAGTTTCAGCAGGCACTAACCGCTAAAATGTATTATAAATCACAAATAATTTACCTTCTGTAAATAATTACGTTGACATTGTATAAACTTTTTTCACAATTTTCCTGCCTATAATTATTTACAATCAACAATTTCTTCAAGCATTCATGATGTTGAATTTGTCTCTCAAAAGCACATATTAAATATATCTTCATATAAATATAAATGTAGTATTTATATCAGAAAAATAGAAAGAAAAGAGAAAATCCCTGTAAGTCATCTTTATTTTGCCACAAAGATCAGATATTTGTTTCTGTAGGAACAGAATGAGTTTAGAAGCTGCCCAAATGATTTTACAGCATCACATTTAAACCCCTAGAAAGATTATGAGAAAAGTTGTGTAGGCTGTCAAACCTTATTAAGTTAATGGAACTAGTAAATTGGCTTTTTTCCAGGACATGCAAAAAGAAAAGTGTTTTTAGCTAAGAGTGAAGGGGGATCCAATTTCATCTTGGCTGTTCATGAGGTTACAAGCTATAAATAGTCTCTGCTATGAATAGTTCTGTGAATTTCATACATGTATGTTCACAGTGCCTCATGAGCTCCTTGTATAGAGAAGCAGAGACAGCACTTTTAATACATGGGACATTCCTTCAAAATGCAAGTAGTCCTCATGGACAGTCATCATGCATGGAAGAATAGATCCTTATGTGGAAATCGAAAGGAGGCAAATAAAAGTAAAACATACAAAATTCTAACAACTAATAATAAATGATAGGAGCTCTTTACTACTTTTAGCAGGGATACATCCCTTACAGTTTGTCACTTGGCAAATATCTTTCCCAAGTGGTGGCGCATTGGTTAGAATAAGGAGCCATGGTGGCAACAGTGGTTAGAATGCAGTATTGCAGGCTAATTCTGCCGCCTGCCAGCAGTTCGATCCTCACTAGCTCAAGGTTGGTTCAGCCTTCCATCCTTCCCAGGTCAGTAAAATTAGATGCAGATTGTTGGGGAAAATATGCTGCCTCTGTAAGTTGCTTAGAGGGCTTTAAAACACTATGAAGTGGTATATAAGTCTAAGTGCTGTTGCTATCTTTGGTAGGTAGTTAGCCTGTCTTTTACTGCCACTATTGTTACTGTTCCAATGGCAGAGAGCCAACACTGCATGGAGCTATGCTCCAGGAAATGGATTTATATTGACTATTGTAGTCCATGGTTCTATTAAGAAGACATAAATAAATGATTGACGGGAGAACTAGTGATTTAATGATCCCAATAAAGACACTGTAAGATTATGTTCATTAATAAGAACAAAGGAGGACGAATAGGCCCAGTGACTCCTTAGTATTTTCATTTGTAGACAGCCATTTATTTTGCCAAAAAATGGAGAAACTAATTTAGCAAACAATATTTTTCCATCATCATTTAATATTTTAAATGTTTACAACTGGACTCTTGATTTTCAAATGAGCTGAGAAAAATGAATTTACATGATCAGTTGTTCATTCTCCTGGTTACAAAGAGTTGAGCTGACTCGAGGAATTCTACCTTTGTAAGCCTACAATGTTTCAGCAACATCTCAGGTAACAAAAATATATTACCAGTATTTGGGCAGTTATACACCCGTGTACATTAGCATTTTAAGATGTTCATTGTAGTTTTGTGGGATTGCAGAATTCTGAGAACTCTATTTTGAGGAAAAAAATTGAAATAGCAAAACAGAAGTAATCACACACTAATATGGAAAACACCAGTTTCTCATAGCAGTCGTAACATGAATGTAGCTCCACGCTTTTAGCATGAAGGGTTCTATCTTTTTAAAGGGAAATAGATGATAGATGGATCTTATTATTTTCTTTTAAGAAAAAGGTAAATCCAAAAACAACCCACTCCTCCCTAAAAGCAAACTGCTCTCAGCTTCTTCTAAGAATGCTATATTACAAGGTGGTATATAGAATAGAATTTTTTATTGGCCAGGTGTGATTGGACACACAAGGAATTTGTCTTGTTGCATATGCTCTCAGCGTACATAAAAGAAAAAGATACATTTGTCAAGATGTACATTTGTGGTACAACACTTAACGATTGTCATAGGGGTCAAATAAGCAATGAAGAAACAATCAATATTAATAAAAATCTTAGGATATAAGCAACACGTTACAGACATACAGTCCTAAGTGAGAGGAAGGGGATGATAGGAATGATGAGAAAAAAACCTAGTAGAAATAGAAGTGCAGATTTAGTAAAAAGTCTGACAGTGTTGAGGGAATTATTTGTTTAGTAGAGTGATGGCATTCGGGAAAAACCTGTTCTTGTGTCTAGTGGTCTTGGTGTGCAGTGCTCTAGAGTGACGATTTGAAGGTAGGAGTTGAAACAGTTTGGGTCCAGGATGCGAGGGTCAGCAAATATTTTCATAGCCCTCTTTTTGGCTAATATATAGCTAAGAGGGGCAATGATAGCTCGGTGGTTAAGGATGCTGGACTTATTAGCTGGAAAAAGGATAGTCTGGGTTCAAGACCTGAATGCTGTGCAATGGGGCAAGCTCTTATGACTTGTCCCTGCTCCTGCCAATCTAACAGTTTGAAAGCATGCAAATGCAAGTAGATAAATAGGTACCACTTCAGTGGGAAGTTAACAGAGTTCCGTATGCCTCGGCATTTAGGTCATGCTGGCCACATGACCACTGAAACATCTTTGGACAATGTTGGTCCCCTTGGCATAGAAATGGAGATGAGCACTACTGCTTAGAGCCAGAAATGACTGGACAGGGGAAATGTTTCACCTTTTATCTATGGCTATTTTGGGAATGAGATGGCCACTATTTTTTTTTTCATTTCACTTCTACCCTATTTCAGATATAGAGATTTTAATTTATTGTTGATCAAATACCAATTTATAGAATTCACTTATATGTACACTACAACATTCCTTCTCCATTCCCACTTCCCATACATGTGTCTGCATTTGCCTTGCAATTACTGGTGACTGATTTGTGAACTCCTCCAAATAAGGCAAACACCAGCTTCTCTGCTTATGAATAGAAGCTTTATCCCATTATGGGCATTCAACACAGAACCAGCCAGCTCCAATAACCGGTTCAATCAAATGTGAAAAAGTATGCATTTATGCACTAATAGACAACTTTTGGAAGAGACACCTGGAGTAGCAAGTATATCAAACATGGATCACCAGCAAAATGAAATGAGTGATTTAGTTGCAGAAGAAGAAGGTTGCGAAGGCCTTCTGTTATGCCAGAAAATTGCTACAGTTTTAGGCACATGGTACTGGAATAAAGTCTCACAGAACAAACTGACTTCCTCCTGAATCAAATGCAGAAGACAGCTTCATATTTAGGTATACAGGCTGGAAAGTTGCTACTGTGCAAGACTGAATGATGAGCTAGCACTACCCAGCAAAATAATCAGGTACAAGATTACACATTTTTTAATGTGAACTCTGTCTCAAAACACACTTAGAACTAGGTTCATATACAGTATCTGAACATAATTTAGTCTATGCAGAATGTCACTCTAGTAGGAGCCATATTTTTGTATATACAGTGGTCCCTCGATTTGCGCGTTCTCGATTAGCGCGAAACGCTGCAACGCGGTTTTTCAAAAAATATTAATTAAAAAAATAAAATATTAAAAAATAAAAAATAAGTCCACGCTAGTTCTCTCTCTCTTTCTCTCCCTGTTGCCGGCGTGGTATATGAGAGAGAAAGAGAGAGGCAGAGGTCGGGCGCATTACCGGGAGGTGGAGGCGGCGTGGGGACGCTGGGTGCCGGGGACTCCGAGGAGGGGGTGGACGTCTGTTCCCTGAATGGAGACCGCCGGCCGCTCAATCGGGCCGGCAGGGAACAGAATGGAGCCTTCCGCGGCGGGGCTGGTAAGGGGAGGAGCCGAGGGGGGAGCCGAGCCCAGCCCCGTGGCATTCGCTTTCCTCCCGCCGGCAGCCGACTGATCGTGGGCTCCTTCGCAACCTCGGAGAGCTTCCTGGTTTTCGTGAGCTTTCATGCCCTGGAAGCTCTCCGAGGTTGCGAAGGAGCCCACGATCAGTCTCGGCTGTGGGTGGGAGGAAGGCGAATCCCCCGTGGGCTCCGTTACATCTTCCGCTGCCAGCCAGGCCATGCTGGCGGCAGCGGAACAATCGCTGGCTGTCAACTTTTCTTTTTAAAACTGGGCAGGAGCTGACTTGCCTCCCCAGTGCTAAAAAGAAAAGTTGACAGCCAGCGCTGCGAAACCGCCGAAACCGGAAGGGGCGAGGTGGGGGAGAACGGGAGGCTCAGCATTCCGTCAGTCGCAGCGCTGGCTGTCAACTTTTCTTTTTAGCACTGGGAAGGCAAGTCAGCTCCTGCCCAGTTTTAAAAAGAAAAGTTGACAGCCAGCGCTGCGACTGACGGAATGCTGAGCCTCCCGTTCTCCCCCACCTCGCCCCTTCCGGTTTCGGCGTTCGGCAACGGAGTCCGGCGCTGGGGCCATGCGGGGCCGCTCATCCAGGGGGGCGTGGACTGGCAAGCGGCAAGCGGCAAGTGATCTGGCGGGAAAACCAAGGGAAGGTTCCTTCAGCCGCCCAACACCTGATCCGCTCCGCAGCGCGGCAGCAGCGAGGAGCCGAAGATGGGGTTTCCCCTTTGCCTTTACCCCATCTTCGGCTCCTCGCTGCTTCCGCGCTGCGGAGCAGATCAGCTGTTGGGCGGCTGAAGGAATCTTCCCTTGGTCTTCCCCGCCGCCCACACGCAAACTCCACCATCTGCGCATGTGCGGCCATGAAAAAAATGGCGCACATGCGCAGATGGTGGTTTTACTTCCGCATCCAGTATAACGCGGAAATCGGTTAGCGCGGGAGGTCTTGGAACGTAACCCCCGCGCTAACCGAGAGATCACTGTAGACCTGTATCAAACAAACCAGAACTGCAACCTTTTTCTACAAAGATACAGAAAGGAGGGAGGGAAGGAAGGAAGGAAGGAAGGAAGGAAGGAAGGAAGGAAGGAAGGAAGGAAGGAAAAGAAAGACAAGCTATTCTCGTTTGATTTTCCTTCATAATTTTAAAAAACAAGTAAATCAGCTTCATGCTGACTCCAACCATTTCCACTTGGCAAAAGCATTTCTTCCAATTTTTCTTCCAAATTAAACATTTTTTTAAAAGAAGTATTTTGCTTTATTTACTTTTTTGCACTTTCTTTGTATTATGCATAAACAGCTGCTGAATGGAAATGAATGATATTCTTATAAAAAGGAATGTTATATAATTTTTTAAAAAGAAAATGTGTGACCATAATTGCAAGACAATCTGCTACATTAACTGAAAGCATATGGTAATAGCATCCTTACATGAAAAATAAATAGTTCTAATTCTGATATGGGATTTAGTAAGAGATCATTTGGGAATCCAGTGGAAACTGTTTCAGATCCAAGAATGAAAGGGGAGATACAAGTGTAACAAAAAAGGACAAATTCTCTGTCATGCTCTCTTTCTTTCACACACAAACAATAAAAAGATATCACATTTCTGAAAACACTGATTCATTATATTTAGTGTGTACTGAATCCTTATTTTCTTCTGTGTAGGAGTACACTCTCCTTATTAGATAATTGAATGAGGGGCTAACAAGTTTAGCATTGCCATTGTTCAATGAGGAATGTAATCCATCAGAGATTGCATAGTGTTTACTCTTTGATAGCACTCTTACTTACTGAGAAGGGCGGCATACCAATCTAATAAATCTAATCTAATCTACTCTTAATAAATGTTAACATATTTGCAAAAATTTTAAATAAAAAATAAAGGTTACCAGAGAACTGGTAGTGGAATTTTTGAGTAGTTCGGAGAACCAGTAGAGGAAATTTTGAGTAGTTCAAACTCTGGCCCCACCTATGTTTTCTCTGCCTCCAGAGTCCCAGTTGATCGAAAGGAAATGAGGATTTTCCAGTATCCTACCCCTGGAGTGGGGAAAGAATGGAGATTTTCCAGTATCCTTCCCTTGGACTGGGGAGGGAATGGAGATTTTCCAGTATCCTTTCCTTGGAGTGTTGAGGGAATTGAGATTTTTTCAGTATCCTTCCCCCAGAGTGGGGAAAGAATGGAGATTTTCCAGCATCCTTCCCCTGCCACATCCACTAAACCACGCTCACAGAACTGTCTGTAAATTTTTTTGAAACACATCACTGCCCTACAGGTAGCTAAATAATTTTTAGGAAAAGTCTGTTGTTTTTTAAACAAACCATAAAAATGTTATGTCAGTGGAAATTACTTCCAAGTAATTATGCAGATAATTTAAATCATGTCCTAAAATATACTGAATTATATAAAAACATAATAACATATCTGTTATTATGACTGATTTGTTTAACCAATCCCTTTTAACAAGAGATGTTCCTGATAATTGGAGAATGGCCAGCGTTGTGCCTATCCACAAGAAGGGCAGTATAGAAGAAGCTAGTAACCACAGGCCAGTTAGCTTGACATTAGTTATAGTTAAAATGATGGAGACTCTACTCAAAAAGAGGATAAATCAGCACCTAAAAACCAATAACTTATTGGACCCAAAGTAGCATGGCTTTACTGAAGGCAAATCATGTCAGACTAATCTCATTGATTTCTTTGACTATGTCACAAAGGTGTTGGATGAAGGTGGTGCCGTGGATATTGCCTATCTGGACTTCAGCAAAGCCTTTGATACGGTTCCACATAAAGAGCTGATAGATAAG
Organism: Erythrolamprus reginae; assembly: GCF_031021105.1. Classification (NCBI taxonomy): domain Eukaryota; kingdom Metazoa; phylum Chordata; class Lepidosauria; order Squamata; family Dipsadidae; genus Erythrolamprus; species Erythrolamprus reginae. Next base: position 128,507,990 of record NC_091950.1, read on the forward strand.
TTAGCGAAGATTGGACTTAATCCCTGGATAGTTCCCTGGATTTGCAGTTGGCTGAAGCGTAGATATTAGAGGGTTGTTGTTAATGGCGAGTATTCTGAGCAGAGCCTGGTTACAAGCGGTGTGCCACAAGGGTCTGTTCTGGGTCCTATTCTTTTTAATATCTTTGTGAGTCAGGCATTGACTTTACTCTAAAGTAGAATTAACAGCCATAAAACGTGTGTATGCTTTATTCCTTTTTAAGTTATGTTTATTGAAAAAATATGCTATACCGTGTTCCCTCGCTTTTCACGGGGGATGTGTTCTGAGACCGCCCGCGAAAGTCGAATTTCCGCAAAGTAGAGATGCGAAAGTAAATATACTATTTTTGGCTATGAACAGTATCACAAACCTTCCCTTAACACTTTAAACCCCTAAATTGCAATTTTCTATTCCGTTAGCAACCATTTAGATTATTACTCACCATGTTTATTTATTAAAGTTTAATTAAAAAAATACTTATTAAAAGCAGACGAAAGTTTGGTGATGACATATGACGTGGTAACCGTGGTATAGGGGAAAAACCTGTGAAGTGTTTTTTAAATTAATATTTTTGAAAGACCGTGGTATAGACTTTTCGCGAAGTTTGAACCCGCGAAAATCGAGGGAACACTGTATATGATAGTCAACATAGCTTTTAATTCAACAAGTCAGATGGGATGAACTGTAAGTTTGTGTGAATCAATCTTGATTTTGAATTGACATTTTGAATCGACATTTGAAAGAGAGTTTGATCTAGTTTGATTTTGCAAGTCAAGATTCACAGGCATATCAATTCCATTTGAGCTGCTTTGAGGTTTGATATTTGTTTCAAAGAAACTTCCAATGGGAAGCATAGAAACACCTGTTTCATATTTGACTGAATCAGATGAAAATGTTATTATATAGCCAGAAACACCCATTTCCTATCACACAAATATCTTTTATTTGTTTACTTTCAGGGTGTGCTGCTGAAGGCTCCAGGTGGCTAACTGTGTTGACCTATAAATAGTGGTGCAAGCAAACCGCTATTATTATTATTATTATTATTATTATTATTATTATTATTAATTGGATTTTTATCCTGCCCCTCTCTGAGGGCAAACACAGAACAAGAAAGATGAAAACAAAACAAAATTTAAAAAATACAAATGCCACGTGCCTACAAACCTAATTTTTACAGATTTACACAAAATATCATTACCAGGTATAAAATCTAGAGCATCTCTTATGCCAGGATACATCCTAAGTTTTATAATTTTGAATTAAAACTGGGCAATTCTGTTTTACCAGAGAAGATCAGCTCTTAGTTAAGAGTCTTTGAATAATATTTGTTCACAGCCAGATGTGAACATTCTATGCTCACTTTGCAATTAATTTTTTGGACTAAAACTACTTGTGGCTGGGTGACTAATGGGGGGTGGGGATGGAGGGTAAAAATAATTGCCTGATCCAATTTCGCTCCTTCCTCAACCCAGGTAATGTTGTTGCTTTATTATCCCAGTTCTTTTAGGCAATCCTTTAACGTTAACAGCAGTTACAAAATAATATCCTTTTGCTTTTTTATATTATAAATTTAGCCAACCAATATCCATTTTTCTTTGACTAAGTAAAATATATTATTTATAGAATCCTTGCAGCATTTTAAAATGGTGGCTAAATGCCAATCTAATCAGATCAATATATCAGTTAGTATGAGGCCCATAACTCTTTTCCGACTCATTTCAGAAACTATGTTTTCTTATGGTACGAAAGAATAATATTTTTATTTAATGACTTTCCAGTCACACAGTAGTTGTGGGAAATAAGTCTTTCACAAGGATTCAAAAAGCTTGATCTATCTTTGAAATGATTTCCTTAGAATAACTAAATATTTCATTCAGTAAGGTATGAAATATTCCTTCAAATATGAATGATGTTTATGCATGCTTTATTTACTTGGGACCGCTTGACAGAGATAACTTCACCGTTTGGTAGACTATATTGTGGCATGACAGATTATGTAAATAAATGTTCAGAGGACATCCCATAAGGTTTCAAAATGAATAGCTTTTTTATTTCTTGGTATCTCTTGTAAGGTGCAGCCTTAGGAAAAAAAATTTTTTATACAAGGTATCAATCAAATGTCTCCATAAAATCACTTATAACTTCAGTCCAGAGTACAGGTAAAACCACAACCACAATTTATTTATTTATTTATTTATTATTTAGATTTGTATGCTGCCCCTCTCCGAAGACTCGGGGCGGCTCACAACAAGATAGAACAAATCATAAATAATCAGAAAACTTTAAAATTTATACAAGATTTAAAAGAACCCCATATACTAACAGACGCACACACACACATACCATGCATAAATTGAACATGCCCGGGGGAGGTGTTTCAATTCCCCCATGCCTGATGGCAGAGGTGGGTTTTAAGGAGTTTACGGAAGGCAGGGAGAGTAGGGGCAGTTCTAATCTCTGGGGGGAGTTGGTTCCAGAGAGTCGGTGCCGCCACAGAGAAGGCTCTTCCCCTGGGGCCCGCCAACCGACATTGTTTAGTTGACGGGACCCGGAGAAGGCCCACTCTGTGGGATCTAATCGGTCGCTGGGATTCGTGCGGCAGGAGGCGGTCTCGGAGATATTCTGGTCCAGTGCCATGAAGGGCTTTAAAGGTCATAACCAACACTTTGAATTGTGACCGGAAATTGATCAGCAGCCAATGCAGACTGCAGAGTGATGGTGAAACATGGGCATACCTAGGTAAGCCCATGACTGCTCTCGCAGCTGCATTCTGCACGATCTGAAGTTGAGCTCAAAATTCCCATTGCTAAAAAAGATAATTGGGTTTTGCCCGATTTTTAAAAATCTTTCTTGCCAGAGTTGTTGAGTGAATCACTGCAGCTTTTAAGTTAGTAATACAGTTGTTAAATTAATCTAGTTTCCACTGACTTTGCTTGTCAGGGGGTCACAAAAAGTGACATCACAATTTTCAAGGGTCTGTAAAAATTATATAGAAAATGATAGAAACAGTTAATAGTGGTAGTGTATTTCAGTTTTTACAAAAATACATTGGAAAGACTTAAAATCTTCCCTTGTTTTCTTTTGTTTGCTTTCTCCCTAAAATTATTGTTTTTCATATCTCTTTAACATAGTGGATCCAGAATACTTCTTTGTTTACTACAAAGCTGCTAGTTAATTGATTTCAGAATTGACTCTTTTTTGTAACTGCTTTTTCTAAACATGCAAAAATTGATTCATTCAGTAGCATGAACAGAACAAAAAAAGTAAAGCATAAACAAACGTTTATTAGATGAGGGAACATTCCGTTTTGCTTTATTTTTAGTATTCCTTCTGCTTTATGGCATCTTGAGAATGAAAATAAATTACTTCATTCAGCTTGCATTTGCGCGCAATTTGGGAGTAAACTTTTTATGAGATGAGGGAACAAAAATAAAACAAAAATGTAAAATATTTTAAAGTAAACTTTACAGATAAATGGGCAACTATTGTCCAAAGAAAGTATACTTTTTTATAAGCAATATGCTATATATATAACACATTTCATAAAATAATGCATGATGTAATTGGTAAAAGGGAGGTAAAAATTAAACCCTGCCTACATTTTATTTTTTTCCCTAAAATCCTCCACCTGCCAAAAAGATACTAAGAAACACATTTGCTCATCTTTATTCAAGAAAGCTGTTTGCAACATTCAGCAAGTGACTTCGGACTGCTTTCTGCCAAGTTGCTAAGATGACCCATTATCAATCAATTCCATCTCGTACCATCCTTCTCATTGGTTTTTCTAGCGGAAAAGAGTTTGGAAGTGTATATATTAAAGAGATCATTTACAGACAGGTTAAAGTACTTAGGCAATGTAAGCAACTGCTTTTTGCTTTCCGGCACTCTTGAAAACCATTCTCCCAACCCACCGCCATTTCCTTACTGCATGGTGCTAACTCTCGCAACAACTATTGTGCAGTTGCAACATGTACAGCCAACATTTTTTAAAGAGTTGTTTTGAATTGTGTTCCTCCTGCTAAATTTAGGGAGAGGGGCCTGCATGCCGCTTAACAGATGGATCGGGACATATCTAAAGCATCTTTACAACTTGGCACATTTTGTGCAGAAGCCAGCATTTAGCCTTTACTGAGTTTGACAATGCTGCTTTCTTACCCTGCCTTGACATTCTCTTGCACACGTATATGTATATACATTCTTTCTAGTTGTTGCTGTGAGAACTCCCCATCTGGTCTGCAAACTGTAGAATTTCCTTTCCCATCTATCTCAGAAATATAGTCCCATGACCCAAGAGGTCACCATCTGCTCAGTTACACTGGCACAATGCCTAGTATGCTCGAGGTAATGCCACCATCCTTTCCTCCAATTGTAAGCTCCCAATGAGCCAGACATCTACCAAAGTGTTCACATACAATGAGGCAGCTCCTGGCGAGATTAGAGTTAAGACACCCACAGAAAACTCCCTTCATCTACAGTAGCCTAGGATGTGGGAATGACCAAAGACTCATGCAGCTTCTCTTAAACAAAAGTCATTCTTAGAAACAAAGAGGTTTGTGTGATGTGCTAGCATCATGGTAGCACAATATAAAACAAACTTGTTTTCTCTCTCTCTCTCTCTTCTCTTTTGCCCTCTATTTTTTCTCTCTCGCTCTCTCTCACATACACTTCCTTGGGTCCAGGATTTGTGGTTCCCCTGAAACTTCTTTTAATGATCTTTCTGCGCAAATGAATACTGAATCTACTCTTATTTGTTGGATGCTCCAGAGCAGAACAAATAACACTCAAAATAAACCAAAATTGTAGTTTTCATTGAATGCTATTAGTATTATTTACAAACAAAACTCCGGTGTTACGCTTCTGAGCTATCAATCAAGGCAAAAGGTTCCCCCCCCTTTTATTTGGCAACTCCCTAAAATATTCTAGAGAACTATTACTATTGTACTTTATTTCAAATACATTAAGAACATAGCAAAAAGAATTATGAAGAATATATTTTTACATTTGAAAATTATTTAATAAAAATCCAAGATGAATTTACCAAGCAAAAATAGTTTAAATCTTCAGTTAACATGGGAATTCCCAAAGAACTAAGTCAGATTTTGAGCTTCTAATGCAGTTGTGTAAAGGGGATGCATTGGTAAATTTGGTGAGATTTAGCTTGTTCTATTTGAGTGAAAGCCAGGTGTGAAATCCAAAAATTTCCCCTACTGGTTCTATGGGCATGGCTTGGTAGGCTTGGCAGGGGATGGATACGGCAAAATCCTCATTCCCACCCCGCTCTGGGGTCAGCCAGAGGTGGTTTTTGCTGGTTCTCTGAACTACTCAAAATTTCTGCCATTGGTTCTCCAGAACCTGTCAGAACCTGATGAATTTTCACTCCCAGTGAAGGCTTATAGTTATGCATGCATTGTCTTTTCACCAAAATATATTATTATTATTATTATTATTATTATTATTATTATTATTATTATTATTATTTAATTAATTAGATTTGTATGCCGCCCTTCTCCGAAGATTCGGGGCAGCTCACAACAATAACAACAATGTAACAAATCTAATACATTAAAAGAAGTCTATGGCCAATGCATTTCCAGCCAATATTTATAAAGATATAAAAATTCTTACTAAGATTTAATGATATTAGAAATTTGGTTCCTGAGTAGGCGGCTCCACTGTGGCTAAATCAATATGTGGTTTTTTTATTTAGTGCAATTTACTCAACGGAACTATTCTATTTTGCTCACTAGAACTTGTATCATCAGATAGGTATGGAATAAAACAAAAGCAATAAGAAGCAATAATAATAATACAAATAACCATTTAAATTTGTATGCCTTTCAATCCTTGAGACATACAATGGGTTATAATAATATAAAGATAATAAATATAATAAAGTGTTTGTGGTAAAAACATTAACCCACAATATCAAGTAACATAATACCAAATTTAAAGAGATAAAACACCAAAAGGACAATTATAGTATACAACAAATAATCAGTTTTACTTAAGCCAAATACTCACTGAGTGCCCCTGGAAAATGTCAATCTTTACTAATTTCTGAGGTATGATATATGAGATCGTGAAACTCTATATTCTCACTGCCCTTCCAAATTCTATATTAAAAGTTAGAATAATTTACCTTCTTTTTCTAGCTCTATGAACTTTGGAGCAGACAGCTGACTGCCTAATAATGCAGAGTATATAAATATAGAATTATAACTTGAATTTTCCAAATTCATGTTTATATTGACAGCAAGAGTGTATGAATTGCTATGCATCAGCATTACAATTTGTGTTTTACATTGACTGTATTCATACATAATGTTAAGAGAAGAGGTGGAACATGGACTCAAAATTTCTTAAGAGTAATTGTAATGCTTTATGTTGAAGAATTTTCAATTTTATGGAAAGGGAAATGTTTGCTTTTCCTCTTTGTGATGTATCTTTACTTGTAAGAAAATCGGAAGACAGACAATAACAATGGATTAATGGTTGGAGCCTTATGAGGAACAATAAACAGTTTATAGTTTTCTGCTTGTTTTCTCCAAATTTGGCAGTTATATAAAAAAGCAACACACAGGTGTTATTTGGGCTGGGGTGAAAGGACAGAAGCAATGACCAGCCTTCCAAACAGGTTTAAAATGTTCTTGATCCTGAGAAAACAGTGTATCAAAGAACAATCAACAATATAACATTTTTATATTATATTAGTTATAAAAACATTTGGAGAATGTATTTACAACTAATAAAACTGGAGAATTTTGATAGAACTATTCATTTTGGTGCTGGTTTTTAAACAAATAAATGATACTCCTTTCTCCTACTTGTTCTCCACAATTTGGACTTTTTCTTACATGGGCAGTCTGAGGAGAAATAGTTTCAACAAGCATACTACAGTACATTGGGTTTCTATGGTGTTTCAAGCCTCAGAACAACACCAAAAAACTACAACCCCAATCCACACTTCAGAGGAGCTGCACTGCAGTTCAAAAAGTTGTGAATCTTTCCAAATCTCCTCATTTAAGATTGGGATTTGGTCAAATTCAATACATATTCCTAAGGATGATGAATGAACTATATCCAGGGTATAAAAGATTCCCTAAACATATGAAGTATTTTTCTTCCTTGCTTGCTTATACAAGCAGACTAACAAAATATTATCACTTGCAATCTGCATCATCTTTCTTTCCACTGACAGAAAGCAGCCATTTAGCAAAGCTTCATTGTCTCCAGTACTAAGAATAAAGTATAATTCATCATGCCTATTTAAAGAAGGATTAGAGACTGAAAACACACAGCAGCCAGTATGAGGAAAATCAAGAAAAGACATTTCATACAGAATAAATATTAAAAGATCCTTGCTACAATAATAGTTCACATGACCAATTCAAACCAGAGGTGGGTTCGCTTCCTCCCGCACCATGTGGACAATTTCCCATTGAACTTATACTGAACACCCACCCAGTCAGTCCCTATATCCAAATCCAAACAGGCATACACACACTAATCAGTTCAGCTGGCAAAATATATAGCTTGATGTTTATTTATTAAATTTCAGGAAACATTATAAACAATGAACTAGCAAAACCAAAACCAACAAAGCAGGAAAAATGGAAGGACAGAGAAACATAGAAACATAGAAGACTGACGGCAGAAAAAGACCTCATGGTCCATCTAGTCTGCCCTTATACTTTTTTTTGTATTTTATCTTAGGATGTTTATCCCAGGCATGTTTAAATTCAGTTACTGTGGATTTACCAACCACGTCTGCTGGAAGTTAGTTCCAAGGATCTACTACTCTTTCAGTAAAATAATATTTTCTCATGTTGCTTTTGATCTTTCCCCCAACTAACTTCAGATTGTGTCCCCTTGTTCTTGTGTTCACTTTCCTATTAAAAACACTTCTCTCCTGAACCTTATTTAACCCTTTGACATATTTAAACGTTTTGATCATGTCCCTCCTTTTCCTTCTGTTCTCCAGACTATACAGATTGAGTTCATTCACTCTTTCCTGACTTAAACAGGAACAGGGAAGAATTTAAATTATATTTTTATATCAATTGCAAGGCATAGAATGTTTCAGAGCTACTAGAAACAATATTGTGGTAGTTAGCATGGATTATCCTAATGGGAGTGATCTTTAATTATTCCAGCTTTAGACCAGCTTTCTCTTTTGTACAGAGCAGACTACAGCTGCAAAGGAGGATGCTAGACAAGGGATAATGAATAGAAACTGCGATTTTACCTAGAAATAAGGAGAAATTTTCTGACAGTGAGAACAACCAACCAATGGAACAGATTTTGCTTTCGGAAGTTGTGGGAGCTTCATAACTTGAGACTTTCAAGCAGGGGTGGGCTGCTAGCCAGAACGCCTAATTGAGCTCGCCTCCGCAGCTCTGGAGGTACCATGAGTTTGAGCACAATTATGCTTCTGCGCCCGTGCAAGTAGCAAAATTACACACTGAGATTCAGGTGCGCCCATGTTCTGGTGGGTTTTTTTGCTTCCGCGCATGCACAGAAGAAAAAAAACCTCACTGGAACATAGGCACACCTGCGTCTCCATGTGTGATTTTGCTACCTGCACGAGTGCAGAATGATAATTCTATTCAAACTCACAGTACCTCCTGAGCTGCGGAGGCGAGCTCAGTTAGGCATTCAGGCTAGCAGCCCACCCCTGCTTTGAAGAAGAGATTGGACTGTCATTTCTCATAAATGGTGTAGGTTCTCCTGCTTGAGCAGGGTGGAGGGCGGGATTGGACTAGATGACCTACAAGGTCCCTTCCAATTCTGTTAACCTGTTAATTAGGTGATCTTTCTCTAATCTGCACTATTAAAGAAACAAGTTCAGTAGATAGGGATAATGTATGCACAGTAGCAATGTATATCTGTTAAAAGAACAAGGAACACATCTTCTGAACATCTCAGGACTGTTGGAAATCAAGCAATACTGACTATTTAGTTTGAATTCCCAAGCTCTTAATCAGCTGACTGTGCTGAACAATCAAACTTTATTTCAGCATATTTCAAATTATATGCAAAGACATGCTACAAGTCCCTGTGTTTTATCCTACCCCTTTAAAATTCCCTTAGAAAGCAGAATATTTTCGAAAGCGATACTTCTACTTCCAGTTAGACAAAGCATTTTTTAAAAAGTGTGCATCACTCTAACTTTGCAGCTTAATTTATTACAAGGCGGTGATAAAGCCTACTGGGAGTCAGCATTATTTATGGAATTGCAAAGCTGAGCAATTAATGCTAAGCCAGTTTCACCTCCCAGGGGACCATTAGAGACAACACCAGCAGTCTTCTCTCTGACCTAACAAAATTTATGGCCTCCCAGGTTGGGTCTCTGGTGGAGCTAGAGATAAAAATCAATAAAACACCTGGAAAATAAATATGACTAACTTTGTGTAAGAAAACATGCCCACCAGCTATCTTTTTTTTTTTTAAAGGTTACAGAATGTTTTTATAAAAAAATTCTTCTCCACCACAAAATCTACAGTATGCCTGGCTTTAAACAAACAACTATTTTGGTTAGGCAAGGTATATATTTAGATGATTTTGCACTGAAAAGTAAGTTTCTTTCCAAACTTCCCCAAAAATGCCCAGCCCGTATTTTATATGTACACACAAACATTCACATGGGTGGTCTTGACTATATGCTGTGGTTACTGAAGCACCAAGGCTTTGTGCTTTACAAGAGTGGCCATTAACAAGAGAAGAGTCATTAAAATATATAAGCCAGTTTCACTTTTTTTAAAAAACAAAGGCATTTTGTAGGACTTTGAGAAATTTGAGGTAAAACTAAAGTCTTTTTTTTTTTAAATTATTCAGGTATTTTATAATTTTAGGGAATATAAGATTAAACTACATACCGTATGTGGGGGGGAAATTGTAAACCATAATATTGTTCTCCATTTGTTTTATAGTTCAAGTGGAGAACAATATTATAAGAACTTTTGAATATCACTGATATTTTAAATATACACAGTATATATAGTTTCAATAATCTATAGTAAATATATGATATCTTATATGTCAGTTGCTAGTGCTTTGTGGATAGAAGCAATAAAAAAGACCTTTTAAATTATTTGGAGACATTCCAAATGATTGCACTATGAATCTGTCATAAATTTCATAAGATTTTAAAATTAAGAAATTGACTGAACTATCCAACACATTTGCATCCAATTCCTCCTCCCTAGGGAACAGCTGCTATACTTGAAAACTGGTTTTTTTTAAAATAAAAAAAATGGTTAGGGCATATTACAAATTTTATGAATGTGTGTTCTATTGCATATGCTGAAAAGCTATCATGGACATTGTTTATCAGTCAAAACCCCCCAGAAAACAAAACCCAAAGCAAAATAAAATTGGCTCATCAAACTTTAATCTCTTCTTCCATCTCCTGGGATAACCAGTTAAGTGCTATTTAAATGACCCCGTGTCAATATTAACAACTTTCATGGGATCCCATTCCAGATTACTGTTATGACTCCCTTGCTTAAAACACTGCTCGGTTAACATCTGTTCTTAATTTGTACTTTTTTGTTTTGTTCTGTTTATGCATCTTGAGCTTCTCACCTGTAACTAGAGCTCTTAAGTGGCGACATCAGATGAGTTTACATATGTATGAAATTGCAGAAGGCAAAGAGCTGGGTTCTACAGCTGTTCACCAAGTTAACCTTCTTATCCTTTGTGCAGAAGACACTGCTCATTTATGAGAAGGGAATTTGAGTGGGCAGATTGGAGGTGGGTGGGGATTTTGGGGGGGGGTGTATTTAGGACAGGAAAACACTGTTATCTAAACTCTGAATCATCAAATAGGCTAGAGCTACTGCAGACTTCTGTGGAACAGGGAGCTGTTAATCAAGGATAGCAAAGAATGACCACTGTCTTCATATGAAACAAAGTCAAGTGTTGGTAATGACCTATAAAGCCCTACATCGGCATCCGGCTAGATTACTTGCGAGACCACCTTCTGTCATATGAGTCCCAGTGACCAGTTAGATACCACAGTCGGTCTTCTCCAGGTCCTGTCATCTAGTCATTTGGCAGGGCCTAGGGGAAGAGCCTTCTCTGTGGGGGCCCCGGCTCTCTGGAATCAGCTCCCCCTGGAGATTTGCACTCCCCCTTCTCACCTTTCGCAAAAGTTTTAAGACTCATTTATGCCACCAGGCTTGGAGCAATTGGATCTCAGCCCCCTGGCTGACAAATGTTTGTACAGTTGTTGTTTTAATGGGTATGACTGATTTTTAGCATAACTGGGGGATTTTAGATTTTTTGTTTAGTTTTAATTAATTGGATTTAACTATTGTATTCTGTTGTTTATATATGTTGTATGCCGCCCCGAGTCCTTGGAGAGGGGTGGCATACAAATCCAATAAATAAATGAATGAATGAATGAATGAATAAATAAATAAATACTGTAAATATGAAAAAATGTGTATGAGAGAGGGTCTCCTCAGGGATGTACATGTACGGATATAATTGGGTGTTTTAAGGGCAAGGGTTCATGAATTGTAGGCAGGAAAAAAATAATTTTCTGTTATTAGGCAATCCCTAAAATAAATCCTACTTCACTTCCACCCTCTGATCAATTATAACACTGAAGAATACAACATAACCCAAACAAGGCCTTCATTTGTTACTGCACCACTCTTCATATTTTTAAAAAATCAGCTATTCAGACATTTCATTTAAACCATGGATAAGGAAGACACTTGACTTGCCTTTTAAATATGACCAGGTTTATCCATAGAGAGTTGAGTGGGAAAAAGTAGCCTTGATTTAAGAATATCCCTGTACCTAAGTAAGAATATCTTTAGGGTTTTTAGGGGATGTTTCCTTCTGAATGTGTTTAAAATGTACTAAAAACAATGAACCAGCTGTCCCATCCAGACTGTATAAATTTATTTAGGAAATGGTCACTAATTCTTTTGTCAGGTGGAAGCCATTTTAGTTGGGGTCTTTGGCCTGCAACACTTTATTGCTATTTTAAAATATATTCTTAACTGTGGGAATTTGGGAGGGGGGATTACATGAGGGCTGTCTGTTTGTAGCCATAACAAATTCTTTCTAGATAGTCAAGGTCATCCTTTGTCTTCGCACTCCTGCACCTGCAGAGAAAGAGATGGGAGTTGCTGCCAAGTTGGCAGATGAAGATTGGCCAACGTGATGGATTTGGGTGTGTGGGGTCAAAGGCTTGAACTTTCAACTGGCTGGAGAAACCCCTGGGATTTCAGATTTGGGTTTCCCCCAGATGGGCCAACATGGTTCTGCTAATAAATTGGAACTTTGAGGAATACTTTGCCTCGGACTCCGATTTAATTTTTTGATGCTATTTGGAACCCTGACATCGGTATCTGAATGTGTAAATGGGATGGCGTGGTTTCTGCAAATAAAAGTAGTGCTTGCCAGCTGAAGGAAAGCCCTTTTTGAAGGAAAGGAACAGGCGGCAAAGCACTGAAAGAGGAAAGGATGTTCAGTCTTGCCACTGTACTTCCTTGGCCTGGCTCTGATTGCAGCACAGACGGTCAATACCGGCGTGTTTGTGTGCAAATAACATTCTACTGAATGATGCCTGCACCTGTGTCAACTGACATCAGTATCTATTTATTAAGTTTATTTAGGCGGATCACAAGGCGCACCTGCACTGGCTCCAGCACAGAGCAACTTCTCTCTTCTAACTAAATGAAACAAAACATGCTTGAAAAGTGTGTGTGTGCGTGCACGCACCTGTGTGAGAAGAGAAGATGCTTTATTTTTCCACGGCATTCAATATTTTCCATGTAGTCAAACGTAATTTGCTTAATGTGGTTTAAATTCCAATAAAAATGTGTTAAATGCAAGGTCTAGTGCAAAACATTGCAAATTCCTTGAAGATGCCCTTCTCCGAGTGATTAAGGGGAAGACTGTTCTAAAAATAAAACTTGGCACTGAAAGTGGTTTAAAACAGGGACACTGACTGTGCTGGGCCCATTCCTCCCACTTCTGGCTTTTATTAATTGGAAAACCTGGTGGACTAAAGGAACAGGATGCTAAAATATGTGGCTTTCATACAAAATACAGCAATATGTACACATTCTTTCGTTTATTAAAACCATACTTTAGAAAGCAATCCTGGAATTACTAACACTAAAATATGAAGTGATATTGATGGACAAGAATATAACGTTTGGAAGAGGATGATTTTAAAGAACATTGTTTTATATGGCACCAGAAAAACATTGTTGGGGAGAAGTGACAGGAAGACAATCTACCACCTGGTGATACCCCCTACAAAAATATCTGCAAGGATTGTGAAAAAATTACACTCTGTATATCGTATTTATCTCAATAATTCACCTTCCTGTTGCTACTATCTTTGAAAAGTGCAGGGATTTAATGCGGGGAACTGCACAACAGCAAGAATTGGGGTAAAAGGTAAAGTAACTACTGATAATTTGGTGATCAAGAGACAAAGGGAAAATTGGATGTTGTCTCATGCACTAAGCTATCTTTTTAATGTCACATTTCCTCCTGAACTGTTGTGAGTTCCCATTTTCCTAGTTATAGGAGTACCAAAATATTATGCAGATTCTGCTTGGGAAAAAAACCTAGGAATGTTTGCTGGCAGCATCAATGTGTCTATCTTCTACCTTAATCCCCAGAATGGCATTATGCCTGCATGCTGAAACATCTGTCAGTGGTCTCTGTTGGAAGCTATATTGGGTCATCAATTGTCAGTGACTCTACTGAGTCCGCAACAGATGTTGCTGCTCACTTCTCTTTGTTCAACAGTTAAGTATTCCTTACTGAGCACAGCACACTGAGGCTGGAAGTGACTATTCTTATGATGAAGAATAAAGTTTGTGTGTCACTGACATTTATTGGCTTACAACACACCACCATGCATAAAGCCATGCTTGCTACAAAAAGCATATAATACAGAAATCAATAGCCATATCAATAAATAACAATGTCAAAAAATGTTGGGAAAAAAAGGCAAAAGAAGTAACTGATGATTCAGTAAAGTTACTACAAATTTCCAGAAAGTGGGTCAGTCTTCTTTCAAAGGGACCACAATGGAAAGATAGTGCACTCTGATCTCAACCTTACTGAATATCATCTCAGTGAACTGTGATACTTACTGCTAATTGTTTCTCCTGGAAAATCTCCTCTGAGGAATTGATTCAGGATACCCTAACACCCCCCTCACCTCCCTCCACTCACCTTAGGGTGAATGGCTACTACTACTACTACTACTAGCATTACATGGCCAATTTCTCAAAAAAGTAAAAGACAAAGTAGACAGTGAAAAAACTTGGTTATGGCTAACAACCGTCTCTTTAAAGAAAGAGACAGAATAACTGATCCTGGCCGCACAAGAACAGGTCATTCACACAAATGCCATAGAGGCCAAAATTGATAAATCCTCAAATGATGCTAAATGCAGACTGTGTAAGGAAGCTTATGAAACTATAGACCATGTGCTCAGCTGCTGCAAGAAAATCACGCAGAGGGATTACAAATTACGGCACCACTCTGTTGCACAAGTGATACATTGGAATTTATGCAAAAACTGTAACATCTATATTGCTACAAACTGGTGGGAACCCAAGCCTGAAAAAGTCACTGAAAATCAGTTGGTTAAGATCTTGTGAGATTTTAGCTTACAAATGGATAAGGTACTGGCGCATAATACACCAGACATTATGCTGGTTGAGAAAAAACAAGGTGACTATCATCAACATCACAATACCGGGAGACAGCAAGGCCAATGATAAGGAACATGAAAAAATTGCAAAAGACTATGCCTTAAAAACCAAAATTCAACGATTGTGGCATAGACCAGCAGTGGTAGTTCCAGTGGTGATTGGAACACTGGGTGCTGTCCCCAAATCACTGGAATTACATTTAAAACAGCTCAAAATTGTCAAAATCACCATCAGTCAAATGCAGAAAGCTACACTGCTCGGTTCCCCACATAAGAGCCTCGGTGGTGCAGTGGTTAGAGTGCAGTACTGCAAGCTACTTCTGCTGGTCACCGACTGCCAGCAGTTTGGCAGATCGAATCTCAGTAGGCTCAAGGTTGACTCAGCCTTCCATCCTTCCAAGGTTGGTAAAATGAGGACCCAGATTGTTGGGGGAAAATATGCTGACCCTCTGTAAATCACTTAGAGAGGGCTGTAAAAGCACTGTGAGGCGGTATATAAGTCTAAATGCTATTGCTAATGTACAGGGCTGTAAAGCTGCTGCAAGAAGGTGGCACAGACTGACTACAAGCAGTGGCAATGCAAAGTAGCAACAATGGTGTATTGGAAGATCTGCAAGAAATATCATTTGCCAGCAAGCAAAGACTATAAAATAGAAAAAGTCATAGGGAAAAAAATTGTTAAATTACTCTGTTTAGAATTCAGACAGGTACCTGCCACATAACACCCCAGACTTAACAGCTGTTGATAAAAAAGACACTAAAGTCTGGATAGTGGATATCGATATAAGAGAAAGTACTGGAGAAGATAACAAAATACAAAGACCTACAAATAGAAATTGAACGACTGCAGCGAAGGCAAACAAGGGTAATACCAATAATTATAGGCACCTTTGACATCCTCAAACAGCTCTGTTTATCCCAGATCCTTGGTAAGGACTTGATAGCTAGACAAAAAGGCCAAACCAGTCTGAACATCTGGCTGACTGTGCAATAATCAATAATAATAATATCCAGAGTTAGTCTTTCATAATCTAACATTATTTCTGCTTGATTAATAATCAGACTTTTATTGATTGGTCAGGATATACTATTTTAGTACTTATTTCATACGTATATTTGTATGCTGTCTAATCTATGGGACTTATTGTTTGTAATTCCCAAATAATAAAACTATCAAACATAAGATTTACTACACTATGTTATCAGTAAATTCTTACTCAGTGGATTGCAAGAAGCTTCAATAGCAGCAATGTTTTTAAATTACTTTGTTCAGGAAATATACCCAAATTTATTTCCACCTAGATATCAGTGCTTAGTTGTGTAACATTACCTAATCATTGCAGAGGTTTTTTTCTCTTATGCACACAAGTCTACAAAGTTTGGAATGTTAACTTGGCCCATCTCTAAAAGAGACAGAGCAGTCACTGACTTTGTCTTTTGCTACTTTGTTAAATGCAGGCTGTAAATCTATTAAACATTAACATTATGAATGTAGTGCTGTAGCAAAGTGTTAATGAGAGAATAGGAATTCTTTGTTGCAGTAGAAATGATACAAAAGAGAGAGAGAGAGAGAGAGAGAGAGAGAGAGAGAGAGAGAGAGAGAGAGAGAGAGAGAGAAAGAGAAAGAAATGAAATAATTTCTTTTAGCCTGACTACATATATGATTATAAAGCATCTGCACCTACAGTATGTCCAGTATCTGTATTTCAGAATTTCTCAACCTCAGCAAATTCACAATGTGTGAACTTTACCTCCCAGAATTCTAGCTGGGGGAATGCTGGGAGTTGAAGTCCATATATCTTAAAGTTGCTGAGGTTGAATTCTTTCAAGATTCAAATGAGATAAAAAGAAAGAATAAATCAGTTATTGTAGGTTTAGATGAAAGACATCTAAATACACCTTGTTATTCCAACCAAAAGTATACATAATATTCAGCGTACAATGAACAGGATATTTTGTATTTATAAAAATATATAGCATGTAGAAGTAATAAATATTTAAATATTTTTAAAATATTTTTTGCTAACCTTTTCATTAAGAATATTTGCCTGTTTCCCAAACACGCAGATTGTGATATCACTGTAATCTCAGTTCATGGGTTATTCCTCATAAATTCTTTTTTTTATAACTAACACAGATCGTTAGCTAACTATCCATTACATGAGTCACCATGTTTCAAAGAGTTGAATAGTACCTTTCAAAGAAGTTTTAATGAGATGGCAAACTTTGAAAACACCAACTTAAAGCTCTCCTTTCAGGTTCTCACATACAAATCCTTTGTGTCATGTAGAAATAAGCCTTGTCAGTTTTAACACATTTTATTGGTAAGTTGAATCTAACTGAAATACTTGCTGACAGACATTTTATAGGTGATGACAAGGTTCTACTAATGCCTTACACATGATTTGCACATTTTAAAGAAACTTATTCTAGAATTAAAGCTTTGATCGCAAAATAATGCTTTTAAATATTCTGTGCTGAAGTGTAGGAAAAAAGCACGTTGAATCAGAATCAGATTTTAAGTTTAACTGAAATTACTGGGACAAGTTTAGTGATTGAGTCTCTCACTTTAAATCCAACTAATCTGGTTCCAACTCATTATGAAACATGGGTTCTGTATCCAGGGAAGTTCATTTACATGGCTTTCTTGTTGCACTTCTATTGGTGCTTATTGTCTAAGACAGGGGTCCCCAAACTTGACAACTTTAAAACTTGTAGACTTCAACTCCCAGAATTCTCTAGCCAGAATACCTGGCTGGAGAATTCTGGGAGTTGAAGTCCACGAGTCTTAAAGTCGCCAAGTTTGAAGACCTCTGGTCTAAGATAATAGTTAATCAAGCACAGTTATTTTGAAGCTTTGTTAAACTTGCTTTTTAATTTTCACAAAATAAAAAGAACTAGGAAAAATATCAATAACAACTCAAAGTTATTTTAAAAATCAATAAATACCGTATACTGCACAAGTAAAAAAAAAAGGGCTGTGAAAATATTTATAGACCCCTCACATCCTGGACACAAACTGTTTCAACTCCTATCCTCAAAATGACGCTATAAAGCACTGCATACCGAACAACTAGACACAAGGACAGTTCCCCCCCCCCCCCGAACTGATAAACAAATACTTCCCTCAATGCTGTCAAACTATTTACTAACTCTACACTACTATTAATCTTCTCATCGTTCCCATCACCTATCTCATCCCACTAATGACTGTATGACTATAACTTTGTTGCTTGTATCCTTACAATTTATATTGACTGGTTCCTAATATGATTTTATTGCTTATTTGCACCCAGGCTAAATGTTGTATTTTATTATTCTTGATGAATGTATCTTTTCTTTAATGTACACTGAGAGAATATGCACCAAGACAAATTCCTTGTGTGTCCAATCACACTCGGTGAATAAAAAAATTCTATTCTATTCTATTCTATTTTATTTTAAACACTGAAATTTATGTTTTTAGGGCAGTAAATGTTGTATCAGTGCATAGAAATACATATATAAATCCCAGAAAACTTACAACATCTGTATGCATTTATTTCAAATATTTCCCTCTATAAGTTATTTGAACAATATTTGTTTATATGAATGTATTACTAAGAACATTATTATCATAAGCTTGAAATTGACTACATTTATTTTTCATGGGAAATAAAAACCATCAACCAATCTCAAGATTTATTATAAATCATTCTTAAACGCTTTTTTCAACTTCTTCAAAAACTTTCAACCAAACCCATTAATTGGCTTTGCCACCAAAGATGAAATATGTTCCAACTTGTTTATCTTGTTGCCAATACAAACTTGTTCTGTTAGTATGTAGCACAGAAAACAAATAAATACAGTGCCTATTTCTTTCCAGTTGAAAATAACATCTGAAAACATTAATCCAAACAGGATTTTTAAACCTGGGGAATAGCTTTAAAATTTAGGAGCAATGACCATGCATTCTGAATTCAGCTCCTAGTATGTACCAAATAGTCAAATTGGCATCTTAAAGTTCAAAGCTGTAAAGAATCACTGCGTTGAGTTGTGAGAAGTAAAATAGTGGTTTTTGGAAGTCTTCCCCACCACCATTGGTTTTATATGGCAAAAGATAATGAATACAAATTTATTTCCATTAATTTGTTCCCCCTGCAATCTGTGAAAAATCAGAGTGCAGAATGTTAAAAGGTAACTCAGTTGACACTTATGTTACATCGAGTGTATATTGAACCAATGCTGTGACATCTAGGACAGATGGCAATCTATCCTCTATCCGAACATATTCAGAGCATGAGAGCCATCTTCTCTCTGGGTGATTAGCTCCATTATCAAAATGTCTATCAAACTTAATTTCTAGACAGAATCTTGTTTTCTCTAAGTCTAGTCCATTGTTTTATGTTACACACTATATGATGATAAAGAACTTCACTTTTCTTTGAGGTACTTGAAGAGTACTAAGTTTTCTCAAAAGGTAAATATACTTCAATCTGTTTTGATAGGTCTTTGTTTCTATTTCCACTGCTTTTCTCTGAACTTGTTCTGGTTGTCTAAATTGTCTTTAAGCTGCAGTACGTAGAACTGCACATAGTACTCAAGATAAAGTCTAAAGACTACATTGTGCAGTTATTTAATCACTGGATTTACCAAGTGTACTTTCTGATGATACCATTTAAACTGCTGTGGCTTTTTTTGTTGCCACATCACAAAGCACATGTTTAGATTTAGTAACTATTAATACCGTATTAAATTATTAACATTAATTGTAACTATTGCAAAGTCATGTGATTCCTCCCCTTCCTCACCCTTCTATACACATACAGTATGTTTAATTTCTGTTTTCCTAAGTGAAGAACATTTATTTTTCTTTAACTTCATTCTGTAACTTTCAGCCCACACAAGTTTGTGACATCTGTAAACTTAACAAGTAATCCCACTATATCCTTATGCAAGCCATTAATAAAAATCTTGAGCAGAACAGAGCCTAGGATCAAATCATTTACCATTCTCCTTGATACCTCCCTTCACTTGAATGATGTTTGTCCATCTTCTTCGAAGCGGACCTTGACATCTAATGGGTTGTGGGCTGTACGCGATGTGTCCACAGGTGACTGGTAAGGTCTATAGGGGCATAAAATATTCTGCCACATGTTGGGCAGATGTGTGTGGGCACCATTGTCGCAGCATTTCCAGCTCTGGCTTTGCGGAGTGCTCGCTTCTGTTCTGCTATGAATGTTCTTCTGGCCTCAGATGTCTGGCAGCCTTGGTGGAATCAGCATGTCCCATGTTGGTCGATCTTATGCCAGGGCTTCCCAGGAAGTGGTATCAATATCAAGGGACTTGAATATGTCTTTGTATCACTTCCTTTGTCCCCCATGCGATCGCTTTCCTTTAGACAGCTCACCATAGAAGAGCTGTATAGGGATGCGATGGTCTGGCATCCTAGCAACATGACCTGCCCAGTGTTCTGTCAGCCTCTCTGGTAGAATCCTCCCAAAAATTCACAGGTACAAATTTCAGACACACACACGTTTGAAAATTCAAAACAATGTTCTTTATAATGAAAATTCACTTAAACTAAGCCCTCTTTTGGTATAGCAAAGAGCACTGGTCTCCAAACAAACTGGTAATTTATACAAGTCCCTTATCAGTTCTGTGATACTTAGCTTGCAGCTGTGAGGCAATTCACAGGCCTTCTTTCACAAAGTGAAACACACTTTGCTCTGGTTTAGTTTCAAAGCGGGGAAAAATCAGCACACGAAAAGTCAAAGTCAGTAAAGCAGTCACGAAACACAACGATCAGATAATCCTCCACAATGGCCAAACCCACAGGCTGCTATTTATAGCAGCCTCACTAATTACCATAGCCCCACCCCAGGTGACCTCATTTTCTTTGATAATAATCTCTCAGTTGTTGTTGCCTATGCATCGCTCTCCGCATGCGTGGCTGTATCATTAACTCTTGTTCTGAATCCAAGGAGGAGCTAGATAATTGATCTCCTTCTGAGCTGTCTGCCACACTCTCCTCCTCCCTGTCACTCATGTCTTCTTGGTCAGAGGAGCCTTCATCAGCAGATTCCACCGGGGGCAAAACAGGCCTGCAACATGTGGATGTCTCCCCCACATCCACAGTCCTTGGGGCAGGAGCTGGGCCAGAGCTAACCACAACACCCAGCATGTCTGGTCTTTCATCAGCAGGGTGGGAATCGATGGCAGGGCTGCTCTGGAAAGGACTTCAGTGTCAGGCACCTTATCCTGCCACCGGATCCTCAGAATTCTATGGAGGCAGGTCATGTTGAAATGGTTCAATTTTCTAGCATGTCTCCTGTATACCCCCCTCCACTTGAATATAGTACAGTTATTGAACACTGTATGAGTAAGACATATGCCTTGATATGCAATAAACAGTTTATATCAGGGGTTGGCAGCTACGGTCCTTTATGACCTGTGGACGTCAATCCCATGGGATTGGGCGGCATAGAAGTCAAATCAAATAAACTTAAAGCTGGCTCAATAATTCTGCGAGTTGACATATATAAGTTGTAAAGGGGCCATAGTGGGCCACTCCTGGTTTATATGGACAGATGCAAATGCTATAAATTAATGAAGGCATACAGCAAGGCCTCTGCCAAACTGTAGAATAACTAAAATTACATTTTGCCGTCCAATTCTCAGAGTTTATTTATACAATTATTTATAGCCTGTTCCCTCCCAAAGGATTCAAGGAGGTTTATAATACAGAGCAGTATAGTTACAATAATTTAAACCATTCAACTACCTGAATTAGCTAATTAAGGCACATGGCGTTTGTTTTATTTTTAGCTATTGAAAAGCATCAGCACATTTTTATTGGAGGTTAATCCTAACCAGTGACTAATGCTTTCCTTTACCATAGTGTCCATTCACTCTGTGAGAGGGATGGGACATCTGTAACACTCCACTTGTCCCTTCTATGACTTTCCCTCCTGCCTGCCAAGACATTTCCCACATAACATTACAATAGCAATAACACTTAGACTTATATATTGCTTCATCGTTCTTTACAGCTCCCTGTAAGTGGTTTACAAACTCGGTATATTGTCCCAAACCACCTGGGTCTTCATTTTACCATCCTCAGAAAGATGGAAGGTTGAGTCAACCTTGAGCCTGGTGAGATTTGAACTGCCAAATTGCTGGCAATCAGCAGTCAGAAGAAGTAGCCTGCTAAGTACTGCACCACCATGACTCTTTGACATATTTGAAATTTTCTATATTTTTAAAGAAGAACCTGGCTGCAGTAACTGTTTTTAATTCCTATATCTTTACTTTGAACGGGTCCAAAGACGGGCTCCAAGAATGGTGGAAGGTCTTAAGCATAAAATGTATCAGGAAAGACTTAATGAACTCAATCTGTATAGTCTGGAGGACAGAAGGAAAAGGGGGGACATGATCGAAACATTTAAATATGTTAAAGGGTTAAATAAGGTCCAGGAGGGAAGTGTATTTAATAGGAAACACAAGAACAAGGGGACACAATCTGAAGTTAGTTGGGGGAAAGATCAAAAGCAACATGAGAAAATATTATTTTACTGAAAGAGTAGTAGATCCTTGGAACAAATGTCCAGCAGACGTGGTGGATAAATCCACAGTAACTGAATTTAAACATGCCTGGGATAAACATATATCCATCCTAAGATAGAATAGTATAAGGGCAGACTAGGTGGACCATGAGGTCTTTTTCTACCATCAGACTTCTATGTTTCTATGTTTCTTTTCAAACTTTCTAAGGGTAAGAAGAATACTTTGATAGGAGAGCCAATTATCCAGAGAGGTGGTGGTCTTTTCATCATCGTATGTGTTTAAGAAGAGGCTAGAGTGCCATCTCTCTGAGATGCCTTAATTTATATTTCTGACCAAAAGGTTAAATAGGATGGTCTAAATATTAAATTCTGACTCTATGAACCAATGTTGTTTCTCTAAACCAGCTTTCCACAATTTACTGCCCAATATGCATATTGGATAACATGTTGGGAGGGAAGTTATAAAAGACATAACCCTCAAAATGACAGTATAGGGCTCTGCACACCAAGACAAATAGATACAAGAACAGTTTTCCCCCCGAATGCCATCACTCTGCTAAACAAATAATTCCTTCACCACTGTCAAACAATTCACTAAGGCTGCATTACTATTACTATTATTCTTCTCATTGTTCCTATCACCCATCTCCTCCCACTTATGACTGTAACTTGTATCCTTAGGATTTATATTATTATTGATTATTTCCCGATTGCTACCTAGTTTGGGTAATGAAACATCTGCAAGAAAACAACCAAGTTCAGAGAGCACCAAGGACCCCTCATCTTTTAATTTAGATTGTTTTGGGATCTTTTTTCTTTGAAACTGCAAAGTTATTCTTTTTATTGGCAGTTGAGCAGTTAGAAGTATTTACATAAAACTATGTATTAAGTATTATCATAAAGCAGTCAAAGAGTATGTGACGCTAAACAGGTCTAGCTCAATTACAGCTTGGATAAAGGACTGGCTGTGTAAGCTATGCTCAGTTTAATAAAGGGATAACACAATATGGATAGAAAAGAATGACTTAATGAAAATATCACTATTTTAAAGAATGGATTATTCTGGCAAGTAAATCTGCAGAAAATATATACAAAGCTGTGACATGAGACAGACACTTCTATGCTGTGCCGATGTCGAATTTATTTGTTCAAGCAATGAAACAAATCTTGCAAGCCTGACGTCAAATAAAAGCCTGTTTTCTCTTAATACATTGGAAAAATTGTTCATGCTTACGTAATGACTGCCCTCATAGTACTGCCAAGGTCACTGGGCACATAGATTTATTTCCACCAAGGAATCAGTAATGCCTAGAGGCTGCTCACCCTTATGCCAAAGTCATTTAATTTGTCCCTATTTTATAGTCAGATTCACTGTAAGAATGCTATTCATAACTTTTTACATTCACTATATCACTGCAATATCCTTTGTGGGCAATAAATTCTAAAATTAACATTGGAAGGGGGGGAAAGGCACTAGAAATTTCTAAGTCAAGAGGAAAGATTTTCGTTACATTTTCCTGGGTAAACCAAACAGACTGGAAAGGGGAGAAATAAAAAGGAAAGAAAATAAATTAAGTGTGAGACATGTTTAAATCCGCAACAAAACTTCAAAATACTACTTTTGCTGAGGCGGAAGAAGCATTTCCAAGTGGTGTCATAGTTATATGGTGGTTGGCTGTGAAGATTGGCCTAGTCTCATTCATTCAACCTCTCTCTCTGGTTAGTGGAAGTATTTTGATGATGTCACACAATTTGGATAGCCAGCATCTGCTTGAAGTGTTACAACATCCCCGTCTGCTTATGCCAGATGTAAATAATATTTTTATTGACTACAACAAGGGTGCTTTCAAAGATTATTGCAGCTTCTAAAATATTAGCTGTTCTAGTCCTTGTAATAATTATATTGTAGGAAAACACTTGCTAAACAATATCCCAATCAAGAAACTGCCAAAGAGACATCAATAAACAGCCCAATTAAAGACTCTCTAAAACCTCCTCCATCCATACAGACAAGTAAGAACATAAGAACATAAGAAGAGCCATGCTGAATCAGGCCAAAGCCCATCGAGTCCAGCATTCTGTGTCACACAGTGGCCCACCAATCGTACATGGGGACCTTGAGCAGAAAGAGAAGGCAAAACCCTCCCTTTCCCCTGACCCCCAACAAATGGTACTCAAGGGAATCCTGCCTGCCTCAAGCAACATAGAGGAGGCACATGGACATCTGTTTCAATAACCACCGATACACTTGGCATCCATGAATCTGTCTAATCCTGCCTTGAAGCTATCAAGTCTGAGAGCTGTCACGGCCTCTTCTGGAAGTGAATTCCATAAACCAACGACCCTCTGGGTGAAGAAATATTTCCCTTTATTTGTCCTCGCTTTCTTACCTATGAGCTTTAGGGAGTCCCCCCTCGTCTTAGTATTGTGTGATAGAGAAAATATTTTTTCTCTATCCACCTTTTCTATCCCATGCATGATTTTATACACTTCAATCAAATCACCCCTTAAACGTCGTCTTTCAAGGCTGAAGAGACCAAGTAAGTCACTAGAATATAAACTGACAGGAAACTGCACTCCTTATTAGCACTGATGATGAATATTTTCCAAAGAATATTATAGCAGCATTCAGCAAAGACTGATGAGTAAGATAATAATAATAATAATAATAATAATAATAATAATAATAATAATAATAATTTATTAGATTTGTATGCTGCTTCTCTCCGAAGACTCGGGGCGGCTCACAACAACAATAAACAATGCAATACAAATCCAATAATTAAAACTATAGCTAAAAACAATATAATGGTAGATTGTGCTCTATATGATAATCAGTATTGGGCTGCTCAATTTGATGGTCTGGTATGCAGTCCCAGTTGGAAAAAATGAAGATGTGCACAGATCTCTGTGCCCCCAACATGTGCCCATGCGCACCCACATGAGATTCGGCTTCTGTGCAAGAAGCGGAATCTCACACAGGGACACTTGTACGCGTGAGATTTCAACATTTTTTGGCATTTATTTTTCTTCTGCGCATGTGCGGAAGTAAAGAAATCGCAAATAGTTGGCAAAATCTTGTGCGCACGAGCATCTTCACATGAGATTTTGCATCCTGCACATAAGCAGAAGCCGATTATCACACTGTCATGCTTATCTGTGATGGATGTGCATGCACACACATTGGTCACCAGGAGCATACCAGGCGCACTAGGAAGCCCTTCACTGATGATAATCCTTTGTGAGACTATTTGGGAGCATGATGGGTAGACAACTCTTCAGTTCAGGAGTGGGTTTCAGCAGTTTCTCACCCGTTATGGAGAACTGACTGGCCCCGCCCCATCTATTATCTGTCTCCCGAGTCCCAAGTGATCGGGAAGAAATGGGGATTTTGCAGTATTCTTCCCCTGGAGTGAGGAACAGGGATGGGTTCTAACTTGCCTTGCTGTCAGTTCACTTCCTCCGGCACCATGTGGGCACACGCACTTTGCAAGTGCGTGCATCACCAGTGCCCAAAAAATCCAACCCCCCCAAAAAGCCAAAAACAAGAAATTCAGCTTCTGCACAAGCACAGAAGAAAAATATCCCCCCAAAGATGCCGGTGTTCACGGACCAGCACCAATAGAACCGGTTCCATGACGTCACCAGCAATTGGCTACCGGTTCAATGGAACTGGTGTAAACCGGGAAGAAGCCACCTCTGGTGGGGAGGGAATGGATATTTTACAGTATCCTTCCCCACCATACACCCCAAGCCATGCCCACAGAACCGGTAGTAAACATTTTTGAATCCCACCACTGTAAGTTGAAGCCATCCAAAAGAATTAATCTGGAAACTAATCAAGGAGAGAAGCAACCTAGAACTAAGGAGAAATTTCCTGACAGAACAATTAATCAGTGGAACAAATTGCCTCCAGAAGTAGCGAATGCTCCAACACTGGGATTTTTAAAGAAGATATTGGATGACCATTTGTTTGAAGTGGTGTAGGGTTTCCCATCTAAGCAGCGAGTTGGACTAGAAGACCTTCCAGCTCTGTTATTGTATGATGTTAACTGCATACAGTATGAATTGACCTTAAGGAACAGTCTGGTAGTCTTGATAAGCAATGGGTGACAGATAACACTGAAGTAGGCTACAGTATTATATAAATGTATTAGTCATGGAAAGTGTTGTGGTTAGTTCTGGCCCAGCTCCTGCCCCAAGCAATGTGGAGGTGGAGGTGGGGGAGACATCCACATGCCGCAGGCCTGTTTTGCTTCCAGTAGAATCTGTCTCCTCTGACCAAGGAAGCGTGAGTGACAGGGAAGAGGGGAGTTTGGCAGACAGCCCAGGAGGAGATCAATCATCTGTATCATCCCTGGATTCTGAAGAAGAATTAATGACACATCCACGCATGTGCAGAGTGATGCATAGGAGACAACAACTGAAGGATTATTACAAGAGAAAATGAGGCCAACTGTGGTTGGATGGGGCTGCTGTAATTAGTGCTACAGATAAAAGTGCAACCTGGTATGTTAGCCTCATGGCAGTTTATCTGATTCGTTGTTTCGTCAAGATCGTATTTTTTGCTGTTCAGGATTATGTGTGTGGACTCTCTGGACTTTAGAATTGGACTCAATTTCCCAGTTATTGGGTGAGCAATTGGATTGCATTTCACCTGTGCCTTGTGTGTACCAGAAAATCCCTTTGACATTTAAAAAGGGAGCTGTTTCTGTTTTTCTGTTGATAAAAATTTTTGGATTTTCCTTTTATCGTGTGGTGTGTGTCTTCCTGGACTAATTATCCTGTAATTACGGGCGGTTGAAACACGCTGGCAGAACAGAAAGCATTACAAAAAGAGGCTTCTCCACAATAAAGCCACTGCATATACCCATGCAATGGAGTGAGCACCTGTCTTCACCCCAGCTCCTGCCAATCTAGCACTTCAAAAGTAGCAAATGCAAGTAGATTAAAAAGGTACCACTTTGGTGGGAAGATAACAGCACTTGGTGATGTCATGAGGACTACATGACCATGGCAGTGGCTTCAGACAGTGCTGGTTCAATGACTTTGAAATGGAGATGAGCACCGCCCACTATATTTGGCAACAACTAACAGAGTAAAATCCACAGGGGCTTCTTTATTATTATACCCATAAATGGAGAGACAGTCCGGACCGGAGCAGCAGTCATAATTTTGAAAACGACATAGTGGCTTCAACAATTTGAAGAGAAGCACTTCCATTCCTATGCAAGGCATTGCATTTAGCCCTAATATATACAGTGTCACCTTCTGAGCCAACATGCTTAAATCACTGCTATCTTAATTTTCAATCTTTCATTAATGGGTTTATCTTTATGCCTGCTTTATTAAGCTATGGATTTCAATGAAATGAATTAAGACACAAGTTGTCATGATCAATTTGATTCATTTTAAAGCATCATAAACAATAAAAAGTATTTAAATATGACACAAGGAGATTTAGCAAAAGTGCTTAACTATGTAACTTTGCTGTGGTTTAAAGAAAAAAACCCCACACCTTACTTTTAATTTTCATTCAGTCATGTCCAATTTTCAGAGACTGCCTGGACAAGTTCCTGCAGTTTTCTTAATTTTTTAGAAATACGGTATTAGTTGCCATTGCCTTCTTAGGGCAGAGAGAAAGTGACTAGCCCAAGATCACCCAGCTGGATTTGTGCTTAAGGCAGGACTAGAATTCATAACTTCTCTGTTTCTAGCCTGATGATTCAACTGCTATGCCAAACTATTTATTTATTTATTCCTGCACTAATATGAATCCAGTTTAGAATACTTTTAATGTTAGTACTATCCAATCTTTCCCAAATAAGAGCCAAGATTAATTATTTGACTGCTCTGCATAATAACTTACTATCTTTTAAGTGGAATTTTTCCTCTCATTTTCCAAAAATAAATTCACATTGGCAGCTTGGAGTTTATAGGCTACATGCCAAGAATTTATAATGGAAAGTGCTAGTCAAATTACTGTTTCTGTCTAGAATCCTGTTTAAAGCTTAATATTAAATCATATAACACTGTGATGAAAGGTTTGTTTGTAAGTTCTAAAGTTCACAGTTGCATCCAGAGTTTAAGACAAGCGAGGAATATCTTCTTTCTATTTCTTTCTTTTCTTTTAATACTTAGTGAAAAATAATACACATGCCTCCCTTTAGAAACCACCTCAACAACAAAACCCCAAAACTTTCTTTCCAAGTAGTTTTACCATAATAACGATGGATGATACTAATATCGATGAATAATACTAATACAGTGATACCTCGTCTTACAAACGCCTCGTCATACAAACTTTTCGAGATACAAACCTGGGGTTTAAGATTTTTTTTTGCCTCTTCTTACAAACTATTTTCACCTTACAAACCCACCCCCACCACGGGGATACCCCGCCTCCGGACTTCCGTTGCCAGAGAAGCACCCGTTTTTGCGCTGCTGGGATTCCCCTGCAGCATCGCAAAAACACAGAAGTCCGGAGGTGGGGTTTCTCATGGAGGGGAGCCTCAGGGGAATCCCAGCAGCACAAAAATGGGCACTTCGGCTGGCAAAAGGGGTGAATTTTGGGCTTGCACACATTAATCTCTTTTCCATTGATTCCTATGGGAAACATTGTTTCATCTTACAAACATTTCACCTTAAGAACCTCATCCCAGAACCAATTAAGTTTGTAAGACAAGGTATCACTGTACTATTTATAACTTTACCTTCCATGAATTTAGCCACCAGTTTTTTAGGAAAACTGATAGAATATATTTTAGTTTGAAGTGACAATTCATTGTGGATATATGAAGGCTGAAAAAACTCAGGGTCATAAGTTTTATAATTCTAATAAGAATTAAATGGACTATGTTTGCTTTCTGGTGATTAACTGATATACAATCAATTAAAGGGGCAACCTACAATCATCCAGAAAATGCCCACTAGCCACATTAGTCTATGGTAGGTTATAGAAAGTATGTAAATGACAATATTTGTTGAATTTAAGTAAGCAAAGTCACATAGAGAAGAATGTTTAGTTTGGAACTGAATAAAAGTACTGTAACTTTAATATTATGGGAAACCCAAATTCAATTCAATTCATTCAATTTATAAGCCACCCATCTCCAAAATGGACTCTGGGCGGTGTACAACAATAAAAACAGTATCCAATTAATAAAACCCCAAAATTAAAAACATTGATCCATCAATCATTCATCACTACCGGGCGAAGTGTGTGCTCTGCCATGCCCTGACTGGACAAATAGGCTGCAGCAGCGGAGGGCAAGGGGAACAATTAGACTGCCCCTCCGTCGAGCGACATCCTCCATCCTCCCTGCACAGGTAAGACCACCTCCGCCCGCCCTCCTCCCTCATTCCGTTCTGGACCACAACGTCTTACCTGTGCAGATGAGGAGGGAGCATATTTCTTGGCGGAGGGGCGCTCTGTCTTGCTCCCTTTGCCCTCCAAGCAGCAGCCGATTCGTCCAGGGAGAACAGCACTGGGCTGGTGAGATTCGGTTGCTGCACATGTGCAGAAGCTGAATCTGTGTGCACTGCCGGCTGTTCCTCTGGTGGAAGAGGGTTCCACTCCATCCCGCCTCTTGCCCACCCCTGGTTGTTGCTCAATGGCCCCAGGCCTGGTGGCAATGTTTTTAAGGCCTTTTGGAGTGTGTGTGTGTGAATCTCAAGGGGAAGTTGGTTCCAGAGAGCCAGAGCCCCCACAGAGAAGGCCCTCCCCTGCGGTCCCACTAGCTGACACTGTTTGGCCAATGGGATCCGGATGAGACCAACTCTGTGGGATCTGATTAGTTGAAATAAAGTTTCTAGTATTAACTGCAAGATAACAAGCTGTACTCTGTGATGTTAATTAGTTGGTTAGTATTCTGCCAGTTTGCACTGCTGCTTGCTGCAGTTAGTGCCAGGGGTGGGTTCTAACTTACCTCCCTGCTGATTCACTTCCTCCGGTCCCTGATTGGCATGCTTGCACGTGTGTAGTAGCAAAAAAATTTGAAGAAATCTCCCCCCAAAAGCTGAAAACAAGAAGATGCATACACAGTGCCAGAAACTCAGCTTTTGCGCATGCACAGAAGGAAAAAACTCCGGAAAATAAAATAAAATAAAAAAATTGAAAAAAAGATGGAGGCTTCCACAGACTGGCCTTGACCAAACTCGGTTCCGTGGAATCATCATGACATCACCAGCGGGTTGCTACCAGTTCAGGTAAACTGGTTGAAACCAGGAGGAATCCATCTCTGGTTAGGACTCTAGCACAGAGGTCCTTGGTATTTTATTTGTCTACAGCCTGTTGGGAACCAGGCTACAAAGGCAGTAGGCAAGCAAACAAACCTTTATCTGGTACACATGGAATCTAGGTTGCACATGAAACACACACACACATACACACAGAGATAGAGAGAGAGAGACCCTGGCTATGGAAAAATTGTGTTCCACAAAACCGGTCCCTAGTGACAGAAATGTGAGGGGACCATTGTTTTAGCATATTGGAAAATACCAGTCTGTCAAGGTTCCAAGTAATACAACCATAGCATTCTGATGCTAGAAAAAGGAATTTCATATATAGTACATATGCAGTATTTTTATTAAGCATCTTTTTTTTTTGCAGTTTTTCATTGTAAAACTGTACAGTTTTATAGCTGTATGGTAAGTATCCAGTATTTGTCCTTTTTCTAATTTTTTGGATCTTCTTTTGCCTGTTCAATTATATGACAACCCTACTCTTGAGTGACTTTAGGCCAGTTACTATGTTTTAGAATTGCCTGTTATAATGTTTGGTTATGAGGATAAAAAAAATGGAAACAGTGGATAGTAAAGAGAACTAATATGCATGTGTCACTTCAAGTAAACTCCTAAAAGAAAAAAAGATCTATCAAAATCAATACAGTGGTACCTCTACTTATGAACTTAATTCGTTCCTTGACCAGGTTCTTAAGTAGAAAAGTTTGTAAGAAAAGTATTCGGCCCTGTTTCCTCCCAGGAGATTCCTAGAGAGGCCCCATGGAGGCTTCTCCCTGCCTTTTCCAGTTACAGTTTCAGAGGCTCGGGTTTGTAAGTGGAAAATGGTTCTTGAGAAGAGGCAAAATAATCTTGAACATCCGGTTCTTATCTAGAAAAGTTCGTAAGTAGAGGCATTTGTAGGTAGAGGTACCACGGTATTGGTAAATAAGAGAAGATGTTGTAACAATATAATCCTAAACAGGGTAGGCCAAGATGGGGTAGGAAACCAAATTAATAAAGGTAGTCCTTGACTTATGACCACAATTGTGCTCAAAATTTCTGTTGTTAAGCAAGACAGTTGTTAAGTGAGTTTTGCCCCATTCTATAACCTTTCCTGCCATTGCTGTTAAGTGAAACATTGCAGTTGTTAGTAACATGGCCTGTCATGAACATAAACCAATTGCTAAAAGTCTGAATTTTGAACTTATGATCATATACTGCAATGGTGGTAAGTGTGAAAAACAGTCAGGTTTTCAGTGTCATTAACTCTGAATGGATACTAAACAAACTAAACTGAGGGAAGGAGGACCTTAGCTGGGATTTCTTGTCTGATATAGCAGCTATGATTGACCTTCACATTTCTATACCCTTTCTTGATGAAAGCCTCCTTTTGCCCAAATATTTTTTAGAAGTTCTTGCATCAACCAAAATGTCTGTTCTTCTGGCTGAAATTCTGCAATGTGAACATCAGATGTTCATTTCTCAAAATTTAACATTCATGTTAAGAAAATTGGACGCAATACAAAATCTCAGACATCAACATCCACATCTCAGACATCAACACCCTTGAAAATGTCCAAAGATATTTCACCAGAAGAGCCCTTCACTCCTCCACTCGAAACAGAATATCCTACGAAAATAGACTAACAATCCTGGGCCTAGAAAGCCTAGAACTACTGCGCCTAAAACACGATTTGAGTATTGCCCACAAGATCATATGCTGCAAGGTCCTACCGGTCAATGACTACTTCAGCTTCAACCGCAACAACACAAGAGCACGCAACAGATTCAAACTTAATACGAACCGCTCCAAACTTGACTGTAAAAAATATGATTTCAACAATCGAGTTATCGAAGCGTGGAACTCATTGCCGGACTCAATTGTGTCATCCCCTAACCCCCAACATTTCTCCCTTAGACTCTCCACAATTGACCTCTCCAGGTTCCTAAGAGGCCAGTAAGGGGCGTATATAAGTGCACTGGTGTGCCTTTCGTCCCCTGTCCAATTGTCTTTCCTTTCTCTCACTTATCATATATATTTTCTTTCTTTCATATATCCTCTCCTCTAAGTTCACTTTACCCTTATATATATATTACTGCATGTCTATTTTTCTTCCTATGTGTTTGTGTATTGGACAAATGAATGAATAAATAAATAAATAAAAAAAGAACTACACCTTTAAACAACCAAGAAACAGTTCAATGTCAGCCAGAGGGGGCAGGGAGCGCCACCAGAACTAGAATAATAACTATTCTATGAAAGACAGAACTATTGACTTGACCAGGTCAACAGGAAAAGCAACATTTCATTGTAATGCTGCTGTTCAAAACATACCCTGCTCCAAGCTGATTTTAACACTTCCTCTACAAATGGAGTAGGCAACCATTCAAGACTGGAATATCCAAAAGACATCCTCTCGTTATTTGAAAATAAAAATTATATTATTTTCCAGAAACGTACATTAATAATCTATTAAATTATTCTCTTAAGATATTTCTCATATAACATGCTTGTCATTCAAATTGCATATTTTGTTATTTGCAAATAAAGAATGCCAATTTTATAAAATGCTATTGTTTGAATATTAGACAGAAAAGTGATGAAAATGGGAGAATTAGGAAATATGCATCGTTGGTGAAGAGTGACCAAAAACATCAAATTAAAGATATCAGTTAAGGTATCATCTGACTAAAACTCGAGGAAATAGTTTATATTATTAGAGGAAATAGTTTACATTATTATATTATATATATAATTGTTTATATTATGCAAAGCAGCCATTGCAGGGCAATAGGAAAATAAAAGAATTAGAGGGTTTTGTGGGGGGTTTTCCCCATTATTTATGTTCAACATGAGTCTAATACCTTAAAATCAAAGCACAAAATCCAAATCTTTTGATCAGAAAACAAATAGAGCTATGTTTGTCCTTGCACTGCTATACTGTACTTTGATATCTTACGGCTTCTATAATTATTTAGAAGGTAACAAGAAAGAATTGTTTAAAAGCACTAGGCAACCACAAATGACATCATCTTAACCCTTGTTACTGAGTTCCACCCTCAGGTCAAATGCTTATGAGTCACTGTCTACTATAAATGAATGATGTCATCTTCTATTACCTCTTTAGGAACAAAATTCTCCCCTCTTTCAATTGTTCTTAAAAGGACTCTGTGCTACTATGATGTCCTGTTAGCAAGATTTTAGAGAAGGGAAAGAATCATTGCCTGAGTTTTAAAGAATTACAGCAAGCAGAACCATACAAGATGTGAATGTAGCAACAATGTTAAAAAAAGAAGAAGCTGGTGAAAAACACAATAAACCCACGCTGAAGTAAGAAGTAGTGAATTCAGTTGGATTTTGGGAAAACAGACTTCAATAACATGTTAAAAAATATTTTAAAAATCATTAAAACAAAATCGTATCAGGGTAATAGAATTGTATATAGATAGATAAAGGAAAATTAATCAAATCCCCATATAAAGCTAAAAAGAAGACAATCATAATCTTTCATACCATAAAAAGGTATCATATTAACTTTTACAATTAAAACGTAGCAGCCTAAAACAAACAGTATATTTCACTAATCATACATTCAACAATCACACATCCAATAGTGTTGAAACATAGAACAACAGTGGTGGAGGTACTGGGAATAATAATAATAATAATAATAATAATAATAATAATAATAATAATAATAATAACAACAACGATAACAACAACAACAACAACAACAATAATAATAATAATAATAATAATAATAATAATAATAATAATCACCACATCCAGATATCATGATTGTGTAGAAAAAGAAAGTATGGATCATCGACATCGCAATCCCAGGAGAGAACAGAATTGAGCAGAAGCAGCTAGAGAAATTAGTGAAATACAAAGATCTGAAAATCAAGCTGCAACGACTCTGGTATAAGCCAGTGAAAGTGGTCCCAGTGGTCCTTGGCATGCTGGACGTGGTGCCAAAAGATCTCAGCGGATATTTGAAAACCATCGGAATTGACAAAATCTCCATCTGTCAATTGCAAAAGGCCACTTTATTGGGGTCAGCACACATAATTTATTACTACATTACACAGTCCTAGGTGCTTGGGATGTGCCCGGTGATGAAATACGAAATCCAGCATAGTGATCTTGTTTGCTGTGTTGTATTGTTGAAATAATGATAATGATAATAATAATAATAATAGTTGTTGTTGTTGTTGTTATTATTATTATTATTATTATTATTACATTCATAATAATCTCTCTCTCTCTGTGTCTTTTTCTCCCTCTGTCTGTCTGTCTGTCTGTCTGTCCAAATTCACCTAAATCAGTGGTCCTCAATCTGTGGGTCGCGATATCTTTGGGGATCGAACGACCATTGGAAAACACATATTTCCGATGGTCTTAGAAACAGAGACACTGCTCCTCTATCCGTCTCCAGGGGGGGGTCGACGCACATGCAAATAGACAACTGCAAAAAAAAAAAAGTACCATGGGAACTTCTGAGCATATGCATGCATAGCCATCTTGTTTTCAGCTTTTCTTTGCAATTAAAAAAAATGGCATTGTGCATGCAAAGTGCACACACACCCATGAGTCATGGCCATGCAACGCAGGAAGAAGGCAACCAGCAGCAAGGTAAGTCAGAACCCACTCCTGAGTTTCCTAATAATTTATTATTTAATAGAAATGAGGAACTGTATTAAAGGGTCGCGGCATTAGAAAGGGTGAGAACCACTAATCTAAATGCTCTGCATGGCACTATTTTCTACAGAGTTATTCTACCTTTGGCTTTTTCATTCCAGTGCCAGTTTTCCATGATCCTTAACAGCTAAGACAGATGGCTTTGCTCTTCCTGCATTGCATGTGAACATAACGAATGAACTATTCGTGTTACTCTTACAGCAGAGTGTTTTATTGTTTAAAAGCAGAAACAGCGGGGCAGTTTTCATTTAAGTTTGCATTCAGTCATAATCTACTTGTTTGATGCCTTGGAAGCTATTCTTTCTTCCCAGTTAGTCTAGGTCAAGCTTTCTTTGGCCATGCCCCACCTACAATCTCCTTTGATTGTACCCCGTGGTTCTTGACAAATGTATCTTTTTCTTTTATGTACACTGAGAGCATACGCACCAGAGACAAATTCCTTGTGTGTCCAATTACACTTGGCCAATAAAGAATTCTATTCTATTCTATTCTTTGCCTGACTCCTCGCCCCTCTTTCTGGTGGCAAAACTAGAGTAAGCAGAGGGAAAAGGGCTTCCTGGAAGGTGCAGTGTGTGTATTCTACACACTCTGCAGATTGTGTTGGAAGTGCATTTGGAGAACTGGTCTACAGCCCTCAGTGAGGGCTAGAAGCAAGCCCATGGCTGATAGATCCTAACCGCAACCCCTGCGCTTGCTTGGCCTAACCTTCCTCCTGCGAAGCCCATCAGAGTGCTAACATCCACAATCTGTAGAGATGGGGGGAGGGAAGAATTGAAGTGGAGCAGTTTGCACAGGATGGCTTCCCCACCTAATGACTGTGTGGTCCTGGTCTGGCAACCACAATCTGGACTATTGAGACTGCCCTGGCTAGGTGGTGTGATTATAATTCGCTTCACAAAATGGTCTCAAAATGGGTGAGCAGTGTGGTCGGGCAGTAGGAAAAGCAAGTAGGATGCTTGGCTGCATAGCTAGAGGTATAACAAGCAGGAAGAGGGAGATTGTGATCCCGCTATATAGAGTGCTGGTGAGACCACATTTGGAATACTGTGTTCAGTTCTGGAGACCTCACCTACAAAAAGATATTGACAAAATTGAACGGGTCCAAAGACGGGCTACAAGAATGGTGGAAGGTCTTAAGCATAAAACGTATCAGGAAAGACTTAATGAGCTCAATCTGTATAGTCTGGAGGATAGAAGGGAAAGGGGGGGACATGATCAAAACATTTAAATATGTCAAAGGGTTAAATAAGGTTCAGGAGGGAAGTGTTTTTAATAGGAAAGTGAACATAACAACAAGGGGACACAATCTGAAGTTAGTTGGGGGAAAGATCAAAAGCAACATGAGAAAATATTATTTTACTGAAAGAGTAGTAGATCCTTGGAACAAACTTCCAGCAGACGTGGTTGGTAAATCCACAGTAACTGAATTTAAACATGCCTGGGATAAACATATATCCATTGCAAGATAAAATACAGGAAATAGTATAAGGGCAGACTAGATGGACCATGAGGTCTTTTTCTGCCGCCAGTCTTCTATGTTTCTATGACAATTGCTTTGCTTAGCAATGGAAATTCCAGTCCCAATTAACATCACCACCCGAGAGCTATCTATATTCCAATAGAAAATGCTCCAGCCAATCAGTAATACCTTCTTCAGTAACATTTCATTCCATTTTTCCTCTCTCCCCAATAATTGCACTCTAGTCTCTCAAAAAGAGAACAGGAGGCGACTCATGAAAGGTACTTGTGTAGCTTATGTAAACACCATTGGCATGTTACCAATGTCGCAACAATACTATGAACAGGTGTAATAAGTTATATGTGCCACATGGGTAAAGGAAATCATACTAACAGTATTTGATGACACATAATAGTTTTAATCTTCCTTCGACAGTTTTGGGGATTCATCTAGTTCAGCTTTTTTGTCGTATTTCAGAACAATTATATATTCTCTTCCTTTC
This sequence comes from Erythrolamprus reginae, assembly GCF_031021105.1. Lineage (NCBI taxonomy): Eukaryota > Metazoa > Chordata > Lepidosauria > Squamata > Dipsadidae > Erythrolamprus > Erythrolamprus reginae. The sequence continues at coordinate 128,545,139 of NC_091950.1, forward strand.
ATATATCCTCTCCTCTAAGTTCACCTTCACCCTCTTTTTACATTATCACATGTCTATTTTCTTCCTATGTATTGGACAAATGAATAAATGAAAATGAAATGAAATCATGAAATGAAATAAATATCTTAAATAGAAAGCCTCCAAACTTTCTTGGCTAATGCTTATTGTAAAAGCAAAAATGAATACATAAGCCAAGGTGAACTTTCTTTCCAAGTGTCACCAACTGAGAGAAAAGGTAGGTTTGGCAAAGAATAATCAGATTTATAAGGAGTGGGAGAAAAATCAATATGCTGCAAAACTCAAAAGTTCCCTTTTGAGTTCCTTCTTCTGTTCGACTAAGTGATCATATCACTTCCCTTATCAACCACAGCTTCTGCAATATCCCCCACCATCATGCATAACACCCACTATTTAAAGGATGTATTAACTGAAGCAACCATATCACACTTAACAAATGAAGTCACTTGGCTGTGGCAAGGCAGCTGTGGCTAGAGAAACTTGATTTGTGGAGCTTTTGGAGGGAAGAGGTATTTATCAAGACAAAATTGACATAATTGATGTTATTTATGCCATTTGCATAATGACATGATGCTCTTATTTTGCATAAATTTGTGACATTTGCATAATGGCATGATTACACAAATGATATGCATTGACACAAATAACATACAATGTGATGGTGCAAATGACATATGTTGATACAAATAACATAAAAATCAACTGCATAATCACACAAATTGTGCAACTAAACTAAATTATGTCCATTGTTCGCACTTCTTTAGAACTAAATGCAGTAGTGGTGAAATTTTAGGAAAAATGTCTGCAGTATCTCAAATCCGTTAAATAAGGATCTAGGGAATCAGGGTTTTTACTGGATTAGTACTGCTTTGTTCTGTAAATAACTGCAATTATGCTTGAACACAAGGGGAAAAAACACAATTTCTACAATGCAATTTGGTGGATTACTCAGCTGGCACTGGGTGGGCAATGCTCTGCTGAAAGAGATGAAAGGAACAAGGAAGAGAGCTATCAAAAATTATTACAGTTAGCAAAAATATACATTTTGTGTTTAGACACAGTGTATATAGAAAAAACATCCATAATACTGGTATGATACACTCTTGCAATTCACTCTTGCAATTTAAATACAGGGGAGATGAAAATCTACAGTATTTGGAATTTTCCTGTTCTACTAGGGATTATGAGTTCAGCCAAATCTGATGCATATACACACACAGTCTGATAGAGATAATATGGTTATAAAACTGGATTTACTAGAGAAAAATTGCTTTGGTTCTGAACTGGAGCAACATTTTAATTCAGAATCTACATGCTATTAATAAGACAAAGCAAATACACATTTTATACATACTCTTGTTTGATCCACAAATGTTGTGGAATAATGATAATCATTCTGTTAAGTATGGGTTAAAATACATCAGCATTTTTTCTATTCAATATGTGCAATAATTTTGTAATCATGGGATTTTTTTTTGCTTCATATCTTAACTATTTTGACAATATGCTTATATTTCTTTTTTTTGGTATTGATTCTTAAGAATCATTTTAATTTTTTTCTAGTTCCTTGTTCCAGTTAAAAAAAGCTCTCTTATTTTAAGTATAAAGACAAAAGAGTTTTGCTTTTTTACAAGTCTGAATTTCATGTCCCTCAATATACTTTTTTAAAAAAGTAAATCAGGAAATGAAAGGATAGATTTAGAAGTACAGTACAATATATAAATAAGACTGTTGTTTAAGGGAGAATAATTTAAACACTGCAACCTGGTAGTTAAAAAAAGAACCCAGGCAATTGTTTCCATGAATAGGCTACCCTGATAGCAATCAACACCTTATCATTAGCATTAATCACCAGTCTTGAAAATAAAATAAGCACTTTTCAGAGCTTTGACTTTGATTGCATACACTCTTTAGAATAATAGATTCAATCTGACTTTAAATAATGATACAGGCCTAAAATAACCACTTGTGTTGCAATGCATAATAGTCTTATTGCAACAGCCAGTAACAAATAAATACAAATAATAGTTTTCTGGTATATTTTTTTCTTTATTATATCTGATCCGCTACGATGTATATAAAATACCATGATTTTATGGTATTTTATATACTTTATGAGGAAGTGAGAAGATTATTGGATTCAATGATCAAGATGCCTTCAAATTAGAATGATTTTTGCAATAGAATAGAATAGAACAGAACAGAACAGAATAGAACATTGTTGGCCACGTGTGATTGGACACACAAAGAATTTGTCTTTGGTATATATGCTCTCAGTGTACATGAAAGAAAAGATAAATTTATCAAGAATCATAAAGTACAATTAGATAACAAATATGTAGCCAATCAAAGTCTTCTGACTAAATCTAGATATTTTAGGAGAAATAATTAATGATTTTATTATGCACTCAAATTCATTCTCATAAATAAATTAGCAAACTCACTCAGATTAGAAGATAAATAATCTCTTACTCAATATCAACTCCACCAGCAAAAATTATTTCTGGAATTCTGGACTGGGTTTTCAAATGCAGTCCTATACACCTCCTTCATTAAGTATTGTGACAAGGAACACTATCTTTCAGTTCATTGGGATTGTGAAACTGCTTGTAGGGCAACATTATCTTCCTATTTTTTTATTCTCAAATATTCTACAGAAGAGACAGGTTTTAAACTGCTGCAGAGTGGCAAGATCAGTAAGTGAATGTAAACCAAAAAGTTGTGGTTCCCTTTGGAAAACACTGGCTAACCATGGAAAACCATTCCAACTAGTCTTCTGTGCAAAAGAGGTAATTTGAAAAATGGTCAGATGAAAACGGGAAAGACTGTAATTTTCACAGCACTATAATTTCAGTGGATAAAAAGTTAGGTCAATGCTAAAATATTTTGGTCAATGACTTTTCTTAGGCATTTGTTTGTTTTACTCTTGTTATAATCTCAAAGCTTTTGGGACAAGTTTTCTTTTGTACAATAAGCATCACGTGAAGCTGAATGGCTAAATCAAATGCATCAAAACTGCAATTCACCTAAGATATAAAGATAAATGATCACAAGACCAGAAACAGTAATATTCAGTAAACAGTAAATACATCCACAAAGCATTGTAATTTCAGTTCAGCTGTCAGCAAAAGTCCATTAAGTGTTATCAGACATAACAACACATCTATTTTAACATTGATCAAATAAGCCAACTACTGTATATATTTCTTCACTTCACTTCTAGCAATCTTAATCTTTAAGATGCAAACAGATTTTTTCCCTTGTTTTCATATCTTTTTACAAAATTCTTTGAAATTTTGACAAGACTGTTTTGTAAATCCAATACAGTGGTACCTCGAGATACGAGTTTAATTCGTTCCGGACCTGGGCTCTTAAGTCGAGCAGCTCTTATCTCGAACGACTTTTCCCCATAGGAATTAATGTAAATAATTTTAATTGGTTCCAGCCCTCAAAAAACTCACAAAGTTAGTCTAAATTATGCAGAAAGACATGTTTTTAATGAAGAAATGTACATGTACATATAAATGAATAATGAAGTTTCTTTCACTTAACTTGTAAACTTTCTTAAACTTTTAAATTTACATATGTTCAACTTCTCTGCCACCCAATCCTGTAGGACAGAGGTCCCCAACCCTTTTTGCACCAGGGACCGGCTTTAAGCGATCAAGAGAGGAATGGGTGAATGAATGGACGGAGGGTGGGAAGGAAGGAAGGAAAGAGGGAAGGGACAGGAACAGAGGAAGGAAGCAAGGAAACTTATGAAAGGGGAGAGTAAGAGAGGAATGAGTGAAGGGAGGGAGGGAGGGAAGAAGGTGGGAAGGAGAAAGAAAAGAAGAAATAGAGGAATGGAAGGTAAAAGAGAGAAAGAAAAAGAGCAAGAAAGAAAGCTGCAAGCACCCCCCCGAGCCCCCCAGGCCGGCTGCAACCTTTTAAAACACGCGCGCCGCTTCGCAGCTGTCTCCTGAAGCCGAACGCGGAAGTTAGCGTTTGGCTTCAGGAGACAGCTCCTTGGCGCTTGTATCTCGAATTTGGGCTTGTAAGTAGAACAAAAATATCTCTCCCCTCCCAGCTCTTATCTCGAGTTGCTCTTAAGTAGAGCAGCTCTTATGTCGGGGTTCCACTGTATAGTAAAATTATCCAATTTACTAAAATAGTTATACTTGTGCTGAATTTGGGAAGTCCTTCCTTCCTTCCTTCCTTCCTTCCTTCCTTCCTTCCTTCCTTCCCCCTCCCTCTTTCCCCTTTCTTTTGTTCTATTTTTATTTTTTCTTTCTTTTTCTTTATTTTTGACAACTTTTACTTTATATTTTTCTACTTTGAAAGTTTTCATTAATTTTTACTGTTGTAATTATAATCTTTAATAACAATTCTATTTTAAAAAAAGAAAAGGTTGTTTTACTGGGTATACAAAATAAGTGTTATTAACAGAGAAGAATGGTCTCCATCATCTTTCCTTGTAGATTTTACTGCATACTGTGAAACAGCTGGATAAGAAAGAGAAGATCACACAGGCTTTATAAATATGCAATTCACCTTCTAAAATACTATCCTGATTTAACATATTTGCAAAGACTACTGAACTTTGCAAATGCATTTATAGTATAAAATGTTTGGGCAAATGTCTACTCTAAATTATGGAATTTTATTTAGGTTAGCAGAAAGGATAGCTGGCTGCAATCCTAAGAAATACTGGGATCTGATTTCTAGAAATGAAATCCGAGTTAGATTCATTCTGCTGAAAATGTAATTGAGCAGACATTTGACCTGATTCATAAATAGTATTTGATGTATTGCCATAGAGGTGGTACTTGTTCATTATTATATATCACAAATCCCCAACTCTCCAAACTGCGGCAAGTATAATTAAGTATATAGATTCTCGTTGACTTTAAAACTTTGGGATTTCTCTAGACAGCATGAAATTCACATTATCTTCACTCCCCAACTGTGAAAATGAACACTTCTGCTGTGTCTAAAACATACATACATATATATCCATTTTCATTTGCAGCAAAAAAAAAAACAACCCCCCAACCCCAAACAAAATAGAAATTGGCTTAATAGTTTCTTTCAACTAAAAGAAATCAAATGATAAGAAAAATCTGCACAAATGAATAATCAAAATAGCAGTACAAGATAAACTTTTTAGAAATCACATCAGCCCAAAATGAAAGATCAATCTCTGTAGCGGATACTAAATTGTAGCTAAATTTCCATCAGGTATTTTCATCCTTTCATTAGTAGAAAATTTAAAGTTTTAGTACTGTTTGCAAAAGTTCTTCCACAAGTAGTTTTTGCTAATTAATACTGTCCACAAGGCTGCACCGTTCACAGATAATTTCATTGTGATAAATTATTCTGTCTATGCTAGTTGTCAAGGCTGTTTCACTAGAGGGGCTTTTCCTGTTGCTATGAATAACATGGCTAATATTCACAATGCTTTACATTTTTAAAAAAGTCTTGCCGTATATTTTATCAGATCCCCGGTAGATACAGGAGAGCAATTGAAATCTTATCCTTCAAGTGAAAGCGAAATGAGGTGAAGAAGTTAAGCGATTACAATAGTAACAGCACAAGAAAGATTCTATTAAAAGTGGCAAGCAGCATAGCATGGTAACCGCAAGGGCATAAACAGTATTTTTATGAAATGATGTCAAAGTGTCAAGGTTTATATGTGAAAGCTTTATGCTTAGGTTCTTCTCCAAACATCTGACACAAGGTCATAAATCACAAATCATGACAGATGTTTTATCCTCCCCCTTCCATAGACCCATAAGTGTCTTTTCTAGTAGAGAAGGACCACTTTTTTCTCCACCTGAACTTGCTTCCCTTAGTTCCTTCAATATCCTGGAATGTAATCTTGGAAATGAGAATTCATTTAAATAAGCTCAGTTTTCTCTTATTATTTTCCTATGGATCCTACATTGCAGCTTTCTCCTTACCCCAGTAGTGGGGTGTCATTTTCTTTTGGAGAGAAGACAGACATGAAATTGAAGTTTAGAAGCTTTGGACACCCTCACATTGATTCCCAGTTAAACACTTTCTCCTTGCAATGGATCTATAGTACATCCTCTTTAGATCATTGTTAACATATATAAAGATACTTGTGTCAAAGCAGGGGGAGGGGGATGCAAGCCTCATCTCATTCTCAGCTTCTCTGTCAATATTTCTCCAGTTTTTGGAGATTATGGTGTATTCCTTTTTGGATATATTTCCATTTTCTGTTGTGGCTTGCCAAAGGCCAGTGGAGCAGGTGGCAGACTTGGACAGTGAAGAGGTTGGGGAGGAACGTGGGCCAGTCCTGGAGTCTGGGGAAGATTCTGATGAGTGCTCTGCATTGGAGGTAGAAACGAAGCCAGGACTATCCGACAGTTATCAGCTACCTTCGGAATTGGAGATAAGTGGGGCAGAAGAACAGCGGGAGTCTGATCCCAATGTGCACATGAGCAGAGCTGTCAGGAGAAGGAAGCAATTAAGGAACAGGGGTCAACTTAGGAGTAAAGGCACAAGAGGATGCTGAATGGCATAGGGAATAAACAGGAGCAAAAGGGGAGCGGTGTTTGCAGGAGACAATGAGTTCGTTTATTAGTATGAAGATTTGCTTATCTGAGTCTGTGCCTCAATACTTGCTTCCCCAAAAATAAGACATACCCCAAAAGTAAGGCATGTCAGAGGTTTTGCAGAATTTGCTAATATAAGGCACCCCCCCGAAAATAAGGCGTAGTCAAGTTTACATACGGTACGGTGGAAAAACATACGGTACCATTCAAAGCTGTTCATAGCGGTACCGTAATAATGTGGCGTTCCCTGCTGGCCCCTTCCATCGCTTTGTACCGTCCAGTACAGCAGACACAGTCTGCTGCTGTCTCACCGCCATTACAGTCTCCCCTACAGTTCGTAGACTGTAGTTCCCCTGGTGGCCGGAAGCTGCAATAGCGGGAGTATACTGTTGTACCATATAAGTGCCGTCATTTGTGTGTGTGTGTGCCATACTGACAGGTACCGTACCGTAATCAGTGTACCGTACAGTACACTTTCTTTGGGGGTGTCAGCTTTTCTGCCTGTGAATTTGTCTTATTTGAGAAATATAAGGCACCCCCCAAAAATAAGACATAGCACAACTTTTGAAGCAAAAATTAATATAAGACAGTGTCTTATTTTCGGGGAAACATGGTATTTCATTGTACAGCATTGTGCTTGGAAGCTATCAGCCTGGCAATTATCCAAGGACTGATATGGTGCGTTGTTGCAATTCAGCCATGAAAGGCTTATTGCCGGGACTTTTCTGTACGTGAAACCTAAAAAATTCACATTAGCCAAAAATCAAAAACAGTTTTTTCCCCCCAGGACAAGGAGTCTGTTTTTTGATTTTGTGAAGTCTAGGTCAAAACATTTTCTTGTAAGTGTTCCTTTTCTCTTCTGTTCAGAGAGTTCTGTGTATATCCACAGTTGCCTTTTAGTTTTCTTCCATTTTTCTTCCTCTTGAGAGGATTGTTGAGTTGAGTGGCTCATTATCTTAGAATTTCTCATCCTTTCTGGACATTTTTCTGTTTATGGCTTTGTGTTACATTCGGCCTGATCTATCTTCTCTGAGAGATGACGAAAATATACTCTTCTGAAGTCTGACATGATGGTTTCTCTTTCTTCAAACCTTCCTTCTCTGGATATCACAAATTTAAAGGTACATGATTCCTTTTTTTTTTCTCAAGGGGATAGTTACTTTCACGTCTTCTACCAGTTCTTCCCTTCTGCTCCAGAAAAGCAGACCTATTTTCTGGAAAATGAAAATTGCCAGCAAGAAAGGAAGAAAGCATACAAAAACAAACAAACAAAAACAACCCCTGGCTCTCCAATCTGGCACTTGGCTAGATTTACACATTAAGGCCTATATTTTAAAAGCATATTCAATTGAATATGCAATTGCCTGGAGACATATAACTTGGCCATCAATCTAGGTTAAAAACCATAATCACCAGGCACACATTGCATACTGGTGAAAATCAAAACCACATTATGACCTACCATGTTGTGTGAACTAGAATTCTATCCCCGTAATTACCTATGATTTTTTATTTGGTTGTTTGTCCAGTAGACATATCTTGCATTCCTACTCTGCTTATCTGGTGACAGCTATTTGACAGCAAACGTATGCTTTTATATCTAAAAACAATGGAACTTCTACCTAGATCAATTTTTGTTCAAAAAAAAATGGTATCACTGAATTTATTTCAAGAGCTGGTTCATCCTGTATAATAAATGGGATATTGGGGATATTTCCCTGAAGTTACCACTACAATATCAAGGCCATCTATTTCCATTTATATGACATACATAACAATTAGATCCAATTACTTCATCCGTTCTTCCATTTTATAGATGGACCATCTTTGAATTTCATGTTTAAGAGAATGAACTCTGAATCAAAACTGTGTTTTATTTTTGCCTTCAAGTTAGTTTTGACTTGTAGTGACTACCTGGACATATCTTTGCAGTTTTCTTGAAAGATTTTTCAAAAGTGGTTTGCCACACATCCTTCCTAGAGCTGAGACAGAGTGACTGTCCCAAAGTCACTCAAGTCAGATTCCTGTCTAAGAATTTAATTCTAAGCACCAGAAATCATGGTCTCCCAATTTCCAGCTTGATGTCTTGACCATTACTGTCAAGTCAAAAGACACTCCAAAATAAAATTATCAAGCCATTGAAGTTCATGAAGTACTATTTAATAAATCTAAGATTACTGAGTCCACTGAGTGATGATCTGCCATCTTTGTAATTTGTGGGATAGAATTAGTATCTCCTTGTTTTGCGTTTAAATCTTCAGTGATGCAAACAAGTACTGTATAGGCCAATTTAGACCAGTTTAGGTTAGTTTGTATAGTTGCCTGATTTCAAAGGGTGTTGGAGTTGAACTCAATTATATTACAGTGATCCCTCGATTAGCACGGTCTCGATTAGTGCGAAACGCTGCAACGCGGTTTTTCACAAAATATTAATTAAAAAATACTCCACGGTTTTTTTGCTATACCACGGTTTTTCCCACCCGATGATGTCATACGTCATCACCAAGAGTCACTTCTCTGTCTCTTTCTCTTTCTTTCCTGTCACTATGCTTCAATCATTTTCTCATTTCTCTTTCTTCTCCCCTTTTTTCTATCATTTCTCTCTCTCTTTCTTCCTCTCTCACACTCTCTTCCTCCCTTCTCTCTCCCCCCCTCCACTTGCCCATGAGAAGAAAAAAAGCAACCTCTGCCGGGCAGCTCCCCTTGTGCCCCCGCTTTGTGCCTGCCTCTTTTGGGGATTTTTTTTTCTTTTCTTTTTTGCGCTGGCGACGGGAGCTGTTGGGGAGGGCTCTGCCGGGAAGGCCTCTCAGCTGCAGAGCCGAATGGGGGCGGAGGCAACAGCGGAGCCCGGCGCTGGGGCCATGCGAGGCTGTTCATCCAGGGGGGCGTGGACTGGCAAGTCGCCCTCCTTTCTCTCTCTTTCTCAAGATCGCTTGCCGCTTGCCTATTGCAGCGAAGGGAAGCAAGGCTCCAAGCTGCAAAGCGGCAAGCGGCAAGCGATCTTGGGGTTTCCCCTTTGCCTGGGCGGCAGGAAGACCAAGGGAAGGTTCCTTCAGCCGCCCAACACCTGATCCGCTCCGCAGCGCGGCAGCAGCGAGGAGCCGAAGATGGGGTTTCCCCTTTGCCTTTACCCCATCTTCGGCTCCTCGCTGCTTCCGCGCTGCGGAGCAGATCAGCTGTTGGGCGGCTGAAGGAACCTTCCCTTGGTCTTCCCCGCCGCCCACACGCAAACTCCACCATCTGCGCATGTGCGGCCATGAAAAAAATGGCGCGCATGCGTAGATGGTGTTTTTACTTCCGCATCCAGTATAACGCGGAAATCGGTTAGCGCGGGAGGTCTTGGAACGTAAACCCCGCGCTAACCGAGGGATCACTGTATACAGCATTGCTTTTCCAGCTTTCTGTATAGGGCAGGGACACCATGTCAATTAGTGGGGCAGCTGTCTTATGCACTGTGGTTAAAGTTTGCATAAGTTCCTCTAACGTTTTCGATAAATCTTCCTGTTCACTGCTTGGCAAGGCTCCAGAGGTGTCAATTAATTTTGCCTCCAGCGGTTCAGCTGCAATCTGCTCCCCTTTCTCTGCCTGAAATTGCTTATTTGAATAAACTTCTTCCTTATTTTTTTAAAAATAATTTTTATTAAAACTTTTACCAAGTAGATAAAAGCTAATGCAAACTGAAAAGCAGAAAGTATGGAAGGAGGAAGAAATCAAAGAAAAATAAAAAAAGGTGTAAGAAAAGTTAAGAAAATAATAGAAAAGAAAGAAAAAAGCATAAAGTAACTTCCAATATTTTCCCTAGCAGTTATGTACAGGTATATTTAACGCCTCCAAGTTACATCATATAATTCCATCTGATTGTCAAAACTATGTCTCATTCGTTTTATTTTTATTTTAAAAAATCAACTTTTGCTTCCAATCAGCAATAAATAGAGACATCTTTTCTCTAATCAAAGAAGATAATTTATCCATTTTAGCAAAATCTGTTAATTTCACTAACCATCATTTTACAAAAATTCTATTTGTATTGTAACACAATATAAGTGCCAATACTTTTTACTTTTACTTTACCATTGACAATTATATCTTTCTGCTAGTAATTGTTTTCTTGATTTGGGTTTAAATTTCCCTTGATAATTTTCTATCTCAGTATGTTAGATTCTTATATTTACCTGCCATTTCTGTTTCTTGAGCTTAAGTGTGAACCTTAAAAGTGTTTCAGAGCACAGTCTGGATTTATGACTATATGACACATTTAACAAAATCATTTTTGAAACTGACATTAACTTTATCATGTCATAAATACCCACGCTATCCAAACCTCAGGTTGTGATCATCTAACTATAAAAACCTCTTGTTTCTCAGCAACATTATTTCAACCAAATAAAAGAAGCGGTGAAATACAATTTTAAATCCAGTAAACCTAATCCCCCTCTTGCAACTTTACAATACTTTGTATTTAACTCTTGGGGTTTTTTTTCTATCTCCTTGCTATATAAAATTTGATCTATCTTTTTGCTGTTTTTCTAGTTACGAACTAGTCTAATCCTAGTTACTTAAAATGGTCTATACAGTGGAACCCCGACATAAGAGCTGCTCTACTTAAGAGCAACTCGAGATAAGAGCTGGGAGGGGAGAGATATTTTTGTTCTACTTACAAGCCCAAATTCGAGATACAAGCGCCAAGGAGCTGTCTCCTGAAGCCAAACGCTAACTTCCGCGTTCGGCTTCAGGAGACAGCTGCGAAGCGGCGCGCGTGTTTTAAAAGGTTGCAGCCGGCCTGGGGGGCTCGGGGGGGTGCTTGCAGCTTTCTTTCTTGCTCTTTTTCTTTCTCTCTTTTACCTTCCCTTCCTCTATTTCTTCTTTTCTTTCTCCTTCCCACCTTCTTCCCTCCCTCCCTCCCTTCACTCATTCCTCTCTTACTCTCCCCTTTCATAAGTTTCCTTGCTTCCTTCCTCTGTTCCTGTCCCTTCCCCCTTTCTTTCTTTCTTTCTTGCTCTTTTTCTTTCTCTCTTTTACCTTCCCTTCCTCTATTTCTTCTTTTCTTTCTCCTTCCCACCTTCTTCCCTCCCTCCCTTCACTCATTCCTCTCTTACTCTCCCCTTTCATAAGTTTCCTTGCTTCCTTCCTCTGTTCCTGTCCCTTCCCTCTTTCCTTCCTTCCCACCCTCCGTCCATTCATTCACCCATTCCTCTTTTGATCGCTTAAAGCCGGTCCCTGGTGCAAAAAGGGTTGGGGACCTCTGTCCTACAGGATTTGGTGGCAGAGAAGTTGAACATATGTAAATTTAAAAGTTTAAGAAAGTTTACAAGTTAAGTGAAAGAAACTTCATTATTCATTTATATGTACATGTACATTTCTTCATTAAAAACATGTCTTTCTGCATAATTTAGACTAACTTTGTGAGTTTTTTGAGGGCTGGAACCAATTAAAATTATTTACATTAATTCCTATGGGGAAAAGTCGTTCGAGATAAGAGCTGCTCGACTTAAGAGCCCAGGTCCGGAACGAATTAAACTCGTATCTCGAGGTACCACTGTATTCTGTTTATACAAGTATTGGTCCATCTCTTTCTGGAAATATCTTGACCTTTATATAAAGCAATATTGTGCAATATTGATGATATTTTCCGGATTCACATCATCTGTTATTAGAGTACTCTCTTTTTGTAACTTTAACATCGATTTCTTTCCTTTTCTTTTTTCTTTCCTTCCCCCCCCCCCACAACTTTATTTGCAAATTCAAAATTTCTTTGTTTTCCATACTTCAACTTTATTTCCATCTCTCTCACTGATAACATAGGTGTTTTCTTCTGCAAAAGCTTGAGTTAATGAGTGATAGTTGGTAATGTATTCCTGGAAATTATCCTTTCTTTTTTATTTCATCCAAAATCACTTGAATTATGACATATCTTTTAAATTCACTACACCTGCCCAATGTATAAAATAGAGAGAATAAATAGCAGGCAATTCTCACTGAAATGTGAATGGCAGGGTTAGCTCTGCCAAGGACAGAGTTGCAAATCTGGCAGGCCAAAACTTCCAAGCATTCTGGCTTCTGGCTAAGAATGACAAAATCATTCTTAGGCAACTAATGTATAGTCCTGAATGGATAACACACAGAAATAACTATTTCCTTATTTTCTGATAAATAAATTATTCAGCACATTTAGTCAACATATTGGCCATAGTACTCTTCCTTCCACCTATTTCCAGTTAGTCACATTATTAACAAAAGTATACTGCTCAAAAAACATAAAAGGAACACTCAAATAACACATCCTAGATCTGAATGAATGAAATATTCTCATTGAATATTTCATTTGCACAACTATTCCATTTGCACAACAGCATGTGAAATTGATTATCAGCGTTGCTTCCTAAGTGGATAGTTTGATTTTGCAGAAGTTTGACTTACTTGAAGTTATATTTTGTTTTTAAATGTTCCCTTTATTTTTGGGAGCAGTGTATTTAACCAAACCTGAAATCCAATTCACTTTTCTTATCTAAGTGAATATTGTGCTGATTATGTCCAGATTTTGATAAATGGTAACTGGAACGCATCCTATTTTGTTCTCCCTGATTTATGTTCTCCCTTAAATCCAGCAGTTTTCACTCAGTGCATATAAACATAGAAATTACACAAACACCATGCTTAAACATTAGCATAATGGCAACAGTCACCACACTGTGAATTCATCACGCCCCAATCTTCATTTCCATAGAACTGCAAAGAAACCTTTGTCATTCTATGAGGGAGTATTTGAAGAATCTTCCAAACTCCCATTTGTGACATTGCAATATTGTCCAGTGGCTCGATCTTGCCAAAGTTCAAGACAACTGGTGGGAAGAGAAAAGTTCAGAGTCAAATAAGCCCATACTCTCTTTTCATGAGCAGTTCCAGTATGATAATGAGCAAACGGAGTAGGCTGCTGGTAGGCAGACCAGGTACAATTATGCTTCACATGAGGCTATGATTTCATAGCTAGACAATTTGAGGTTTGGGTGTTGAAGAGGGATACTCAGACCGAACATTACACGCTGTTGTGCTTCATAAAGAATGTGACTTGCGAGTGGGAGAAAACAGTAAATTGCAACTAATAATTGTCTTCCTTTTTCATCCCACTTCCTTGTAGGGGCACAAACCATAAAATCACATTTCTTATGAAGCAGAGCAAGAATAATTGAATATTTTTCCATTTATTGACATGGGGATCAAATACCACATGCTCTACTAGCCTCTTTTCCTTCCTTCCTTCCTTATTTATTTATTATTTATTTATTTGTTCAATTTTTATGCTGCCCTTCTCCTTAGACTCAGGGCAGCTTACAACATGTTAGCAATGTTAGAGCTAGGCTATTGCCCCCACAATCCGGGTCCTCATTTTACCCACCTCGGAAGGATGGAAGGCTGAGTCAACCTTCAGCCGGTGATGAGATTTGAACCGCTGACCTTCAGATCTATAGTCAGCTTCAGTGGCCTGCAGTACAGCACTCTACCTGCTGCGCCACCCCGGCTGTCTTATACCCTTGCACACCCTGTTCAAGTCACTATGTGAGATGGGAGGCTATGCAACTGTGATAAATTAACACATAAAATAAAAATATTCTGATAAATACCTTGCAGAGACTTTATTAACTTAGATTAATATTACCTGTTCCATGCTTTATGCTTATACTACTGTAAGAATAACAACACTAATTCTCTCCTGTTCCCCCAATTCAAATTATATTACATCCAGTATTTTCCTTCGGTGCATAAATAATCTAACATTTTATTATATGGCAGAATATTCTCTGTAGGATCATGGCATCATGCATTGTGTTGACTCTGGAATACGTCTGTATAATATATTGCCTGTGTGATGTAGTCTTGGCACTGTAACAGTTCTTTCATGAATTTGCCTTAAGGTAATTTCCCATTTGTAATTTTAGCAGCTATCCAGTTTAGAAATGGCCCTTTTAAAACTTAATAAAGTTACTCTGGCCAAGAGCCGAAAGAAACCAGAAAAGTTATCTTGGACCGGCACCATGCAGTGAAGATTAATTACTTTCCACCACCCATGGAGTAAATGCAGCAACATCGAAATTAGTCTCTCCCAGGAGTACTGGACTTCAGTTCCCTCGCCATTAAGCCAAACTAGACAGAATTCTGAGAATATAAATCCGATATATCTGGTGATAATCGGCTGGGAATAATTGGAATAATGCACATTTGTCTGTGCGCGTGCATATACACACATATAGCACACATGCAGAGCACTGAAAATATAAAAATCTACAATAGTATTACTGTCGGAGAAGTAAAAAATATCTTTGGGGAGATTACAGTTTCAAGTTTCTATAAACTATTAAAGCAATAACACTTAAGACCTATAAACCACTTCACAGTGCTTTACAGCCCTCTCTAAGCAGTTTACAGAGTCAGCATATTGACCCCAACAATCTGAGGACTCAGACCTCGGAAAGATGGAAGGCTGAGTCAACCTTGAGCCGTTCAGAATCAAACTCCTATTCTCCTAATCGATTACCTATTTGTTAAACATCAGTAAATAAAACAAATTTCCTTAAAGGACAAGTACTGCTGATCCTTGTTGCATTTAAAAAAGACATGTTTGGACCAACCCTTTATCCTAATTTGATTCCAGTGTTTTCTAGACATAAGACACATGATGTAAATTTTGTTCTGTATGAATTGCTCAGCATATTACCACTCAAGTGGGTATCTCAACAGCTGAATGCCTTCTTTTCATTTTTCTCTCTCTTAAGGAGGGCAACCTGGCTATCACATTAACTTCATATAGCTCCAACCTTTTATTTATTTATTTATTACATTTATATGCCACATATTGTCCAGTAACTGATGGTACTGTACCAACAACACACTTATCTATTTCCCCCCCAACAACCACGCTGTGTGGCAGGTTGGACTGAGAAGGAATGATTGGCCGAAAAGTCACAAAATATATATATATAAGTGTTGTCACCTATTTGGAGGTAGCCTAATGTACAGTTGGTTTCAATTGGCCAACTCTGCCATTGTTCTGTCTGGGTTCCCCCAGACCTCAACACCAACTGGAAAAAACAGCCAGACACTCTGGTAAAAGCCAAAAGTATTTTATAGCTGGAAAAAATAAACACAGAGGAAAACCTGTTCTTCCCAACAGACAGGCTATAATACTTTACAGCAGAGTCCTGATGTCCAGACAATACAGCAAGCTTCTTGCTGGCACACCCACCCCAAGGTTTCAGTAGTCAAAGGCACAAACCAGGATTCCAAGACGCCAAAGTTCACAGCCAGGTCCCAAGACTCTCAAAGATAAAACTCCACAAGCCAGGAAGGGTGGGTCTGCCTTTTAGCCTTTCCAAAGAGTACCACACCCAAACCCAGCTGTTGCCTCTTTAATGCTGAAAGTACTTAGCCAATTGATCCCTTCTCTGAGTAGCTCTTCTCTGTCGCAGATCAATTATGGCTTGTGCATTTTCCTCTAAGGAATCCAGGCTGCTTGCTGGGGAGAGCTCCCTCTGGGGGGACTCTGGCTGTCCTCCCTCTTCTTCAGCCTGGGATTCCTCCTCCTCGTCTGCCTGCACCTCCTGTTCCTCAGTCTCTCCCTCTGAGCTGGAAACCGACAGAAGATCAGCCGTTCCCTGAGGGGCCTCAGACGGAACCACAACAGCCATGAGGCAATGTGTTGCTTGGAAAGAAAAATATTACTTTTTCCTGTCTTGCTATATGTTTCAGACTAATGTGCTATCATGATATTTCACCTTGAAAACTGATCCATTATTTTTATGATACACTTAACTATTTTTTAATTAGTGCTATGAAATCTTTGACTGCACTGTACATTAAATTTATTTCAATTCCTTCTGATAAAATAAAACAGAAACAGGATATAAACTTTGGAAGCATAATAGCTTGAATGAAAGTATCTGGATGTACAACACTGAACTTACAGATTTATATACATTTCATTTGACTCCACTTTATAACCTAAAGAATTATATTAACCAGACTAACCATTTAAAAAATCATTAGCACTATACTTCCTTCTAGAAAATGAATTTCTCCAATAAAGCCCTTGTGAGTTTCTTAGCCAGTTTTTCTTTTTAAAAAAATAAATAATTTTTTTATTATAATACAAAGATTCGTCAGTTTTTCATGTCCTATTGAATGCAGTTAATCCTTTCATTCTGATATTCCAAACAAATCTTCCAGGCAAACATTTCATTTGCAAATATGTTCAAGCTTATCCAGTTTGCCTAACATATTATTATCTACTTTGTTCCTTTTGATATTAACAAGCAAAATGTTTTATACATAAAATACTACATAAATTAATTTTGTTACTGACATAATAAAAATTGCTTTGTGCTCTTATTTGCTCAACTTCCCATCTGCTTTCTCACTAGTACTCTCAATGTTCTTTATGGAAATCCATCATTGATATGTGAATACAATAAAAGTTCTATATTTTCTATCCTGAAAATAAGACCATGTCTTACATTTTTTGAACCCTGAAATAACTGCTTGACCTTATTGCCATGCACTCAAAAGCCCAATTGGGCTTATTATCAGGTATGTCTTATTTTGGGGAAAACAGGATAGCAAAACACAAAAGTAGCAAAATTACAAAACTGTAGTTCCAAAGATATTTAAAATATACCACAAAGTATGTCCCTGAAACTTCTTTATATGTTTCTCCTGACCTTAGTGCAGTGCTTATCAAATAATGGGGTGCACCAAGGAGACATGGAGCGATGCTGGGGGGGACATATGACCCCAGGGAACATGTGTGGTCCACCTCGATCGATTTCCTAAGATGCGGAGTGTTTTCCTAGTTGCACGCTGCTTCAAGCCTGGAAGAGAAGGCGGCCAGGCTGGATGGGTTCTTGCCACAGTAGCCATGAACAGCATGGTGAACCCGCTGATGGACAATGAGGAGCATCCTCTACAGCTAGGTGAAAGCTTCGAACGGCATCCTAAAGCCTCCTTCCATATCATTCGCTGTGAGTACCCAGCAGGGGCAATGCTATGGGCCAGGCCAGTGACCACAGTAGCCTATGCCTGCCTAACCGAAAACAGACTCCACTGAGTTCAGTGTGACTTACTCACAGGTAAGTGGGTAGAGCAGCCTTCCCCAGCCAAGAATTTGCTTGCAGTTTATAATAAGCAAAATAATAAATATTAACAGTAAAATTCCATTGGGGCCCAGATTGGAGAGTTGGGGGAGCGTGAAATGTTTATTTATTCCTGGGGGGTGGGGCGTAACAGAAAATAATGAGCCAGGGTAGCACAGCAGGTAGAGTGCTGTACTGCAGACCACTGAAGCTGACTTGTAGATCTGAAGGTCAGCGGTTCCATCCTTCCGAGGTGGGTAAAATGAGGACCCGGATTGTGGGGACAATAGACGAGCTCTGTTAAAAAAGTGCTATTGCTAACATGTTGTAAGCTGCCCTGAGTCTAAGGAGAAGGGCGGCATAAAAATTGAATAAACAAACAAACAAACAAATAATTCAGAAACACTGCTTTAGCGGAACCTTCTTTATTGCCACCATCTCTAGTAATGCTTCTGGTACTTGAAGCAGAACCTGGAGAGCAAAATCTGTGCTAGGATAATGATGATGATGATGATGATGATGATGATGATAATAATAATAATAATAATAATAATAATAATAATAATAATAATTTATTAGATTTGTACGCCGCCCCTCTCCGAGGACTCTCCAAGGATCCTTTGATCTCTCATTATTAATCAATATGTAGGCTAAGGCACCCCCTATTTGTTAACAATCTGTCTGATCAGTTATTTAAGAATTTTATTTATCCATAGTTATGGCAATATGTGCCTACCCTACATTCTAGTTCACAATCTGAAATTTCCATGTTCATGTATAGCAGGGGTGTCAAACTCATGGCCTGTGGGCTGGCTGTGTCACGCACTGGTCACACCCATCTCTGGTTTAGCGAAGGGGAAAAAAGTTGTTATAGAAACATAGAAACATAGAAGTCTGACGGCAGAAAAAGACCTCATGATCCATCTAGTCTGCCCTTATACTATTTTCTGTATTTTATCTTAGGATGTTTATCCCAGGCATGTTTAAATTCAGTTACTGTGGATTTATCAACCACGTCTGCTAGAAGTTTGTTCCAAGGATCTACTACTCTTTCAGTAAAATAATATTTTCTCATGTTGCTTTTGATCTTTCCCCCAACTAACTTCAGATGTTCTTGTGTTCACTTTCCTATTTAAAACACTTCCCTCCTGAACCTTATTTAACCCTTTAACATATTTAAATGTTTCGATCATGTCCCCCCTTTCCCTTCTGTCCTCCAGACTATACAGATTGAGTTCATTAAGTCTTTCCTGATACATTTTATGCTTAAGACCTCTGAGTTATACGTCACGTGATGACTGCATGTCATTGTAATTTTGACACCCCAGATGTATACGTAGTTTCTAAGGCAATGAATGAATGAATGAATGAATGAATGAATGAATGAATGAATATTCCTGAGGCCAAGACTGCCAATCTGGAGGTGTCATTCACACTGGGGGAATGGGGCGCAGAACCCAGGATGATGCTGATGGCTGTAACCTGATATGCGGGATGTGAGGGCTTGCTCTTGTGATCTGGTGAGAGCATGGACACATACCGCTGATGTCAGACAACCCTGCAACTTTCTGGAACAGCTGAGAAGGCTATTCACAAGCCTCAGCCGATTGCAAGCCCAGCGAATGGATTGGATAAGAATTAACCATTGGGGTATGGCGTGGGTGGTATAAACATTTCTGCTAGTTTCCATGTCAAATATGGCATGTTTCCTAATCCAGTCATAATGTTTAGAGAAGTCATAAGGCATTTATATGTCCTCTGTTTTTGTATTCCAGTAATTATGAGGACCACTATTCACAATATTTTAATACAATTATCCTTTTAAATACAAGCAGGATAAGAAACATTAATTTTAGTGTGTGTGCCAGTAAGCAACTGTAGTAAACATAGGCTTGAAATTTTGCTAATCAAGACCACCAAGGAAGTCTACTATGAAAGATAATTTTGACTATAATGTATAAAGACTCGGGAATCAGTATAGGTGACAATCAAATCTTTTGTAGGTTAGTCTTACTGTCAAAACAAGATCAGCTAAGTTTAATGGCAGCTCTTCAACTCTGAAAGGACAGCACCTCCGCTCTTCGCTTTCACTACATTCTTTTACAATTCCCAGTCCTTTTAATATTTCCAGCTGAAAGTGATCTTAAAAATATAACTGTATTCAATTCAGTAAATAAAAGCTTGAACTAAAATACAATTCTGCCTCTAATTCTCTTGTTTAAAGGGAAGGGATTCTAACTAGCTGCTTTCTACTGGAAGTTTCCATGTAAGATTTATTATTTATTTATGGTTCCTCTTTATCAAGTTGGCAGAAAGAGAGCTGTGGAAAGCCGCAGGGTTTTGTTCTAATAATTATGTGTTCAGCCTTTGTGTAAAATTAATGAGAACATAAAGGAGACGCTTATCAAATTTAAAGTTAACATCAAGCTGGTGGAATAGCTACCAATAGAAGGCATAAAGCAGATGTAAAATGACTTTGAGAGATATTAGTCCTGTGATACTAGTCCTGTGAACTGTACCAAGAAACATACTGGTAGCCAATGCAGCTCACAAAATAGTGGTGTTATATCACATGTTCGAACATCCAACACAGTAGTGGATTTCACTTATCTTTGCTACAGTTAGGGAACACATGTGGGTGCTTGCAACCCTTCTGCGCATGCGCAAAGCATTTTTGATGATGTCCAGGTGGGTGGGCGGAGCCTCCTGAGACCTCTGCTATTGGTTCTTGAGAAGAGGCAAAAAAAATTTGAACACCTGGTTCTTATCTAGAAAAGTTTGTAAGTAGAGGCATTCTTAGGTAGAGGTACCACAGTATTAGCTTTTATTAGCCTAAGAATTATCCTGCTGAGGGACAGATATTTTGGAAATCTTACTTTAAAATGCTAAATGTAGCATTTACATAAATAAGCGAGAGTTAGCTTATGTTTTTGATATTAGATACAATACCCCTTAGAGAAAGCCCTTGCTCAGCTCTTTTCTTCTGGCCTTGCCGAAATAAATCTACATTTTGATTCAAGATGCTGCTGCCACGTAAGAAGTTGGAAAGTTAAGTCTTTGTTTCCAAAAATGAAAGCTATGGCTCTTTTTCTTTCCTCCTTCCTCCTTCCCTTCTTTTCTTCCTCCCTCCCTCCCTCCTCTTCCCTTCCTTCTTTTCTCTCTCAAAGGGGCATCTAACAGCAAATTCTACCACCTTTCAAGAGGCACATGTGATTATTTAATTTCCGGTTCTTTCCAGATGGCAAGAGAAGCTCACAAGACTGTGAGGCTTCAGTTGCAATACACATGAATGGTCTTTAAAATGACTTGCCAGCACAGCTGTCTGGCAGGACCGGAGAACTGTTTTTATATAAGCAAGCTTGAGCCTACCAACAATCTATCATGTGGAATGCGCCTGCTGGGGAGGAAAAAAAGTAAAAGGCTAGAAAGTTGCAGAACAAGCTCTCAGAGAAGGAAAACACACTTTAAACAAAAATATAAAGTTAAACAATAACAAGAAAAAAAAAAGCAGGATTTTTTTTTTAAAAAAATGTCAGAGTCAGTAAATGCTTCCAAGAGAGAGACCTTAATTCCCATGTAATGCATATAAGTTCAGGATGTCCATTTTCTTTTTTAACATCTTTGCATACAAAATGAGCTCAGATGGGCATTTAATGATATAGCTACTGCTATCGGGAAAGTCATCACTGCCTATATGAATGGTCATAGTATGGTTCTGGGCTGATATAACATTTTCCAAAATGACATACATAAAGATTAGTGTTGGGCGAACTGAACCTGCAAAGTTCAGGCTCGTACTGAACTTTGTGCGGTTCGGCATACCGAACCCGAATTTTTGCAAAAGTTCAGCAAAAGTTCAGGTTCGGGAGAGCGCCAGGAAGCGTCGCCACCCAGCTGTCACCTTCCGAAACAGCCAGGGAGCTGTTGGCCAGTTGGGAGGCAAAAAAGGAGATGGGGAACCCCACGAGGAGATTCCAGGGGTGGAGCTTTGACGTCACTGAGACGTCCTTCCTGGCCGGCTGAAATGGGGACTCCAGGAAGGACGTCTCAGTGACGTCAAAGCTCCGCCCCTGGAATCTCGTGGGATTCCCCACCTCCTTTTGTGCCTCCCGACCAGCCGTCAGCTCACCAGCTGTTCTGGGAAGCGCCGCCGCCCATCTGTCACTTTCAGAAACAGCCGGGGCGCTTCTCGGCGGTCTCCCGAATGACAAACCCAGACGTTTGGCAAAAGTTTGGGTTTGGGTTCGGGAGAGCGCTGGAAAGTGCCCCGACTCTTCTAGAAGGTGACAGCTGGGTGGCGGCGCTTCCTGGCGCTTTCTTGAGCGCTGAACTCGAAACTTTGGCAAAAGTTTGAGTTCGGGTGCCGAACCTGAACTTTTTTAAAAATTCGGGTGCTGAACCCGAACCCGAACTTTGTTGGGTTCGCCCAACACTAATAAAGATAAGAAAAATAAAACAGCCTCTCTTGTTTCCTTCTGTACATCAACAAACTTTCATAATATAAAATTTAAAAATTAGATGAAGCAGTATTCATCTCGGGATGATAGAAATGAAATTGATCACTTGAAAAGAAGAAACACAGACCAGAAAAGCTATTCTTGGAAAGAAGGTAATATTCTACAAAAAACATATTTACAGAATAAATAATCAATACAGTTAATAAGAAAATAAACTCCTTGTTAAAAATAGCCAGTTGAAATATTGCATTTTATATGCATAGAAGTAGGAACAGAGAAGTGTAAGATGGAATAACCAGAAGAGTTTTGTATTACTATTGTTAACCAGGTCCTGTTTTATTTTAGAAGCAGCAGTTTCTAGGGGAACAAACGAAACAATGGGTATTAATTACTGCAGGCTCATTGGGCAGCATAACTTACATACATCTTTGATTAATTGACTTAAGCAAAACTTAATGTATCAAAGATTGTAATTAATTCACAATGATTCAGTATCATTATCCAAAGCAATGTTCTCAGCAACTGTATGTAATAACTAATTCCAAAGGTAATTTGCACACATAGTTTATAAAGAGCCTGCAGCTCTTTTAAACATATGTTTCTTTGATTATAAACAGCTGATGTACCACAGTAAGTTCAATTTTTCCAAACAGAGTTCCAAGAAAGAAAGAAAAAAAAAGATTACATTTACAACATAATGAGATGAACCAACCCACATTGTCAATTTCATGATACTGTATGCTGTCAGTCTAATTTTGTGAGTGCTAAACTGCAACTGTTTAGACTGTTTGGCATCATGTACCCTTTTGCAAAGCACATAGCTCATGATTAAAATATATCCACTATGAATGAATGAATGAATGAATGACTGAAATGGCTTAACAGGTTTAGGCAATGAAATGCAGGTCATTTGAAAGGCATTTTTCTGCGAGCAAACATCAAGAGATAAGCTTTCTAAATATCTAATGCACAAAGGCACTCCACTCCTGAGTAGGATGCACAGCTCCCAATATACCACCAATGCTATGCCAGTAAGATTCCTTACTTGTGACTTAGATTCTTCCCACTTGCCTCTTAATCATAGTTACTGATTGGCAAGATACAGAAAAGGATAGAAAAGTCAAAAGAGAAAGCCATACTAGCCTAATTTATTATACATTTGCTTTTATGACCTAAGTGCTAAAGCCCATTGCAACAATATCGCCAAAAAGGCTTCTAGAGCTTCTGCTCCGGCAAGTTCACACTACTCACCAAAGCCTACAAAACTTTTGCCAGACCCATCCTTGAATACAGCTCATTTGTCTGGAACCCATACCACATTTCAGACATCAACACCCTCCAAAGATACTTCACCAGAAGAGCCCTTCACTCCTCCTCTCGAAACAGAATAGCCTACGAAAATAGATTAACAATCCTGGATCTATAAAGCTTAGAACTACGACGCCTAAAACACCATTTAAGTATTGCCCACAAGTCATATGCTGCAATGTAATGCCTGTCAATGACTACTTCAGCTTCAACCGCAACAATACAAGAGCATGCAACAGATTCAAACTTAATATTAATCGCTCCAAACTTGACTGTAAAAAAATATGACTTTAGCAATCAAGTTTCAAAAGTCTCATTCAATTCAATGAAATATTTACATAAGCTTATAGCAGAGAGAAACACTAACAGGATACACTCAAGAATAATACTAGTTTTCTAATGAATGCAGTTTCCTACTGCTATTGAGATTCATTAGGAAGTAAAGATTATGAAAATGTGGCATTTGAAATGTTAAAACTGGATCTTTTGACAGGCTTGTTTACATAATAATAATATAAAAATCTCCAAAAGGTTACAATTTGTTCCTGAATAAATTATTAAGACTCTGCCATAAGATTCAGATGGGACTCATGTATACAGGCAAGATATATGTGCATTGATTTAATGCAAAATAGCCCCCCTGAAAATCATTTGGGAAGATATTTTGCAGCTAAAATAGGCCAACAGTGTGGAGAGCGCTAGCATAAAAATATGGCATCTTGCCCATGACATACTTCATAGAGTTTATCTTTCATCCAAAAGAAAACTGGCAATTCTTTTATGACAGTAAAGTTACATGTAATATACCTGTAACTAAAGTATCAGATACAGACTTTTGTTCCAGATGAGGTCAACAAAGTTCAATGCCAAAAAAAAAATTGCCACAGGAATGTGGCTGTTGCTATGATCAACTCTGCCAAATTGCAAAAAACCATCAATAAAAATGAATATTTGTAGCTCAGGGTTGAAATGAGAGGTGCTTGATGCTCTCTAAAAAGAACCAAGCTCAGAGAGCACCAATAGAATTTAGCAAGTCCAGCTAAGATTGATAACAAAACTAGAGGTTCTTTAGGTTGTATCTAGAAGATTCATTTGTTTTGGCCCAAAGAGACTGCTATTTTTTTAAAAAAACACACAACTATTTTCAAGTACAAAGCATTAAAAGGCTTCTTAACTTTGTTGAAGGTTCAAATGAAGTACCAATTCAAAGCTGCCCTGGAAAACAACATGATCTCCTCAGTTTGTTTGCTCTACATTGTGGAGACCTATTCAGCCTAACCCAGAGAACTTGCACTACGGGATAAAACTGATCCTATTCTCCAACAGCTCAGGAGCTACTGAGCTACTTGTTGCTTGTATCCTAAGATTCTTATTAATATTGATTGTTTCTTCATTGCTTATTTGACCCTTATGATATTTATTTATTTATGTATTTATTTATTTATTTATTAGATTTGTATGCCACCCCTCTCCATAGACTCAGAGCAGATCATTAAGTGTTGTACCATATGATTATTGACAAATGTATCTTTTTTCTTTTATGTATGCTGAAAGCATATGCACCAAGACAAATTCCTTGTGTGTTCAATCACACTTGGCCAATAAAATTCTATTCTATTCTAACTCTAGAATGTCTGTAGAGCTCCGACTGAGTTGAAGAACTGGGGACCACTGACAGGGAAGTGGTCCTCAGAAATTCAACTCAGTCATAGAGCTAGAGCCACCCCGAGTCTACGGAGAGGGGCAGCATACAAATTGAATGAATGAATGAATGAATGAATGAATGAATGAATGAATAAATAAATAAATAAATGACTAGAATTACCCATCCTGGTCTCTCCCGATGATGCCATGGAGAACTTGTACTATGGGGTAAAGTTGAGAGGTGCTTTAGACTGCTCATCAAGTTTTGGTAAGCAGTCTACTGTGCTGAATAACATTGCTCCTCTCCCCCAGAGTCCTCAACAAAAGTTTCACACATTGAAGGTCTTCCTATCTAAGTAGCTCTGGCACAATGTGAGAACAATCCGATTGTGTGTCACAAAGCCATCCAGCCTTCAGCCATCCCGGCTTTCAAACTTCCTGGCATGTTTAGAAGGTCTTCCAGGCTGAGAGGTTTAGGTGTGTGCTGCAAGCAATTTAAAAGCTAGTCAGCTTGGAAGCTCAATGGCCAGTATTGGAGAGGATAAGGCAGAAAACAACTTTACAATGGACTTCCAGCATCTTGCTGTGTGTGCCTCTCCATTATTCCTCCATACTCTGGGTCCTTGGTTTCCAAATGAGATGCAAAGGTTTCCACAGTCTGTGTTTCTATTTCTATTTCTATTTATTTAGATTTGTATGCCGCCCCTCTCCGCAGACTCGGGACGGCTCACAACAAAGTGTTGATTTGGGGAGCCATGTCATCTGCTGGTGTTGTTCCACTGTGCTTCACTAAGTCCAGGGTTGACGCAACCCGGAGATTTTGGAGCAGTTACCACATCATTCGGTGTATAAGATGCACCCTTTTACCTCAAAAAAGGCATCAAAAACTGGGTGTGTCTTATACACCGAAGTCGCCACTTGTGAGCACCTCCGGCAGCATCAATCACCTGTTCACATCCAGCAGCCTCAACTGATGCCAGCTGATGCCCGCCCCCACTGCTGCTCCCGCATCTCAAGCCATCGCCTGGTGCATTTGCCGGGATCCCTATGGACTGCAGGAGGTGATCGGTAAGTTAGCACAGAAGGGAGTGGCTTCTATCTCTTGTGGTGGGTGGGTGCAGAGGGGAAGGAAAGAGGGATGGCTGACTCAGTGGAGTGGGGGGCGAGAGAGGAGCAAATGCTTCGTCAGCTGGCTTTTACCGGCATTTTTTCCTGTTACTGTTACTAGCAAGCCCTCCCCTCAGCAGCAGTAAAGCACATACACTCAGTAAATATATAGATTACTGAGAAGCTGCCGTTTCTGTTGCTGTTACTAGCAAGCCCTCCCCTCAGCAGCAGTAAAACACATACACTCAGTGAATATATAGATTACTGAGAAGCTGCCGTTTCTGTTGCTGTTACTAGCAAGCCCTCCCCTCAGCAGCAGTAAAACACATACACTCAGTAAATATATAGATTACTGAGAAGCTGCCGTTTCTGTTGCTGTTACTAGCAAGCCCTCCCCTCAGCAGCAGTAAAACACATACACTCCGTGAATATATAGATTACTGAGAAGCTGCCGTTTCTGTTGCTGTTACTAGCAAGCCCTCCCCTCAGCAGCAGTAAAGCACATACACTCAGTAAATATATAGATTACTGAGAAGCTGCCGTTTCTGTTGCTGTTACTAGCAAGCCCTCCCCTCAGCAGCAGTAAAGCACATACACTCAGTAAATATATAAATTACTGAGAAGCTGCCGTTTCTGTTGCTGTTACTAGCAAGCCCTCCCCTCAGCAGCAGTAAAACACATACACTCAGTAAATATATAGATTACTGAGAAGCTGCCGTTTCTGTTGCTGTTACTAGCAAGCCCTCCCCTCAGCAGCAGTAAAACACATACACCCAGTAAATATATAGATTACTGAGAAGCTGCCGTCTCTGTTGCTGTTACTAGCAAGCCCTCCCCTCAGCAGCAGTAAAGCACATACACTCAGTAAATATATAGATTACTGAGAAGCTGCCGTTTCTGTTGCTGTTACTAGCAAGCCCTCCCCTCAGCAGCAGTAAAGCACATACACTCAGTAAATATATAAATTACTGAGAAGCTGCCGTTTCTGTTGCTGTTACTAGCAAGCCTTCCCCTCAGCAGCAGTAAAACACATACACTCAGTAAATATATAGATTACTGAGAAGCTGCCGTTTCTGTTGCTGTTACTAGCAAGCCCTCCCCTCAGCAGCAGTAAAACACATACACCCAGTAAATATATAGATTACTGAGAAGCTGCCGTCTCTGTTGCTGTTACTAGCAAGCCCTCCCCTCAGCAGCAGTAAAGCACATACACTCAGTAAATATATAGATTACTGAGAAGCTGCCGTTTCTGTTGCTGTTACTAGCAAGCCCTCCCCTCAGCAGCAGTAAAGCACATACACCCAGTAAATATATAGATTACTGAGAAGCTGCCGTCTCTGTTGCTGTTACTAGCAAGCCCTCCCCTCAGCAGCAGTAAAACACATACACTCAGTAAATATATAGATTACTGAGAAGCTGCCGTTTCTGTTGCTGTTACTAGCAAGCCCTCCCCTCAGCAGCAGTAAAACACATACGCTCAGTAAATATATAGATTACTGAGAAGCTGCCGTCTCTGTTACTGTTACTAGCAAGCCCTCCCCTCAGCAGCAGTAAAACACATACACTCAGTAAATATATAGATTACTGAGAAGCTGCCGTTTCTGTTGCTGTTACTAGCAAGCCCTCCCCTCAGCAGCAGTAAAACACATACACTCAGTAAATATATAGATTACTGAGAAGCTGCCGTTTCTGTTGCTGTTACTAGCAAGCCCTCCCCTCAGCAGCAGTAAAACACATACACTCAGTAAATATATAGATTACTGAGAAGCTGCCGTTTCTGTTGCTGTTACTAGCAAGCCCTCCCCTCAGCAGCAGTAAAACACATACGCTCAGTAAATATATAGATTACTGAGAAGCTGCCGTCTCTGTTACTGTTACTAGCAAGCCCTCCCCTCAGCAGCAGTAAAACACATACGCTCAATAAATATATAGATTACTGAGAAGCTGCCGTCTCTGTTACTGTTACTAGCAAGCCCTCCCCTCAGCAGCAGTAAAACACATACACTCAGTAAATATATAGATTACTGAGAAGCTGCCGTCTCTGTTGCTGTTACTAGCAAGCCCTCCCCTCAGCAGCAGTAAAACACATACACTCAGTAAATATATAGATTACTGAGAAGCTGCCGTCTCTGTTACTGTTACTAGCAAGCCCTCCCCTCAGCAGCAGTAAAACACATACGCTCAGTAAATATATAGATTACTGAGAAGCTGCCGTCTCTGTTACTGTTACTAGCAAGCCCTCCCCTCAGCAGCAGTAAAACACATACGCTCAGTAAATATATAGATTACTGAGAAGCTGCCGTTTCTGTTACTAGCAAGCCCTCCCCTCAGCAGCAGTAAAACACATACGCTCAGTAAATATATAGATTACTGAGAAGCTGCCGTTACTGTTACTAGCAAGCCCTCCCCTCAGCAGCAGTAAAACACATACGCTCAGTAAATATATAGATTACTGAGAAGCTGCCGTTTCTGTTACTAGCAAGCCCTCCCCTCAGCAGCAGTAAAACACATACGCTCAGTAAATATATAGATTACTGAGAAGCTGCCGTTACTGTTACTAGCAAGCCCTCCCCTCAGCAGCAGTAAAACACATACGCTCAGTAAATATATAGATTACTGAGAAGCTGCCGTTACTGTTACTAGCAAGCCCTCCCCTCAGCAGCAGTAAAACACATACACTCAGTAAATATATAGATTACTGAGAAGCTGCCGTCTCTGTTACTGTTACTAGCAAGCCCTCCCCTCAGCAGCAGTAAAACACATACGCTCAGTAAATATATAGATTACTGAGAAGCTGCCGTCTCTGTTACTGTTACTAGCAAGCCCTCCCCTCAGCAGCAGTAAAACACATACACTCAGTAAATATATAGATTACTGAGAAGCTGCCGTTACTGTTACTAGCAAGCCCTCCCCTCAGCAGCAGTAAAACACATACGCTCAGTAAATATATAGATTACTGAGAAGCTGCCGTCTCTGTTACTGTTACTAGCAAGCCCTCCCCTCAGCAGCAGTAAAACACATACAATCAGTAAATATATAGATTACTGAGAAGCTGCCGTCTCTGTTACTGTTACTAGCAAGCCCTCCCCTCAGCAGCAGTAAAACACATACGCTCAGTAAATATATAGATTACTGAGAAGCTGCCGTTTCTGTTACTAGCAAGCCCTCCCCTCAGCAGCAGTAAAACACATACGCTCAGTAAATATATAGATTACTGAGAAGCTGCCGTTTCTGTTACTAGCAAGCCCTCCCCTCAGCAGCAGTAAAACACATACGCTCAGTAAATATATAGATTACTGAGAAGCTGCCGTTACTGTTACTAGCAAGCCCTCCCCTCAGCAGCAGTAAAACACATACACTCAGTAAATATATAGATTACTGAGAAGCTGCCGTTACTGTTACTAGCAAGCCCTCCCCTCAGCAGCAGTAAAACACATACGCTCAGTAAATATATAGATTACTGAGAAGCTGCCGTTTCTGTTACTAGCAAGCCCTCCCCTCAGCAGCAGTAAAACACATACGCTCAGTAAATATATAGATTACTGAGAAGCTGCCGTTACTGTTACTAGCAAGCCCTCCCCTCAGCAGCAGTAAAACACATACGCTCAGTAAATATATAGATTACTGAGAAGCTGCCGTTACTGTTACTAGCAAGCCCTCCCCTCAGCAGCAGTAAAACACATACGCTCAGTAAATATATAGATTACTGAGAAGCTGCCGTTTCTGTTACTAGCAAGCCCTCCCCTCAGCAGCAGTAAAACACATACGCTCAGTAAATATATAGATTACTGAGAAGCTGCCGTTACTGTTACTAGCAAGCCCTCCCCTCAGCAGCAGTAAAACACATACACTCAGTAAATATATAGATTACTGAGAAGCTGCCGTTTCTGTTGGTGTGCTGACGAGCTATCCCTTCAGCAGCAGTAAAATACATGCAGTTGGCAAATATTTAGATTACTGAGAAGCTGTGACTATTTGGCTATGAATAATTTTTTGTTTTTTTTTCTCCTCCAAAATCTAGGTGTGTCTTATATTCCGGTGCGTCTTATACACCAAATATACGGTAATACTTCCTTCTGCAAATGAGCTTTATGAGGATGCTGATTTGGTTTTCCAGCAGGACTTGGCACCTGCTCACACTGCCAAAAGCACTCAATGACTGTGAGATTACTGTGCTTGACCAGCAAACTCACCTGACCTAAACCCCATAGAGAATCTATGAGGCATTGCCAAGAGAAAGATGAGAGAAGTTAGACCGAACAATGCAGAAGAATTGAAGGCCACTATTAAAGCATCCTGGTCAGCTGTGCCTCAGCAATGCCTCAGATTGATCGCTTCCATACCATGCCACATTGAGGCAGTAATTGCTACAAAAGGGGCCCAAACCAAGTATTGAGTACATAAATATACTTATATATTTCAGACGTCTGATATTGTTCTATGTCCAATCCTTGTTTTATTGATTGCATGCAATATTCCAATTTTCTGAGATGGGGGATTTGGGGTTTTCATGAGCTGTACCCCATAATCATCACAATTATGACAAATCACGGCTTGAACTATCTTGCCTTGTATGTAATGAGTCTCTCTCATATATTACGTTATACCAAGTTACATGACTGAAATAAATGAACTTTTGCACAATATTCTAGTTTTCCGAGTTTCACCTGTATTGTCCAATTCCTCCTTACATCTCCCAAGGTGAAGATTCCTACATCAAGAGTCTGGTTTCTGAAGTTTATATGAATATGTCGAAATGGTTTTCTATGCTACACTTGAGTATACAAATCTTTATTTCTTCCTCTTCTGCTAATTCCTAGTGGGACACATCTTAATTTTTGGTTAATGATTCTGTTCCTGGCAGTAAGTTATAAAAACAAGTAATCTGTTTTGGTGAACTTGAGGCCCTATAATCGACTTTACTGTGGATTTGTTGACACTACACACATCTATTTTCCCATCAATTGCAAACTTATCTTATCTGGGCTGCAAAGTGTTAAACAATTAAAAAGCACAGTAATATATGGGCAAGTGAAAAATTGTCACACACTTGTAACACCCACACAGGTGCTGGCAACAGAAGCACAACCAAACCTGTTAGACCATTGGCTAAAGCGTCTAGACCTTAGTGGAATACTTTTATGCCTAGCAGAACAGAGTAATGCATTTTTTTCGTCTTTCTCCCTTTTTGGTGCTTCATACTCTTGTGCATTCTCTCTCTCGCTCTCCCTCTCTCTGTTTCTCCATGCACAAACACACACATACACACAGAGAGAGAGAGAGAGAGAGAGAGAAAGAGAGCGAGCGCTATGTTATGTGTGAATCATATAACAATAAAGCTAAATTAATCAGTGATTGAAAAGTTGTGTTAATCCTATTTAATTAACTATGGGTCTAATAACATTTCCTTTAAAAAAATTAAAAAGACATGTAGCCTGTAATGTAAAAAATTAAAAAGTAAAAATTTAATTTATAGACCCCCCCAACTCTTTCCAGACTCTGGGCGGCTCACAACATCTAAAAGCAATATAAAAGACACTTTAAAATCCACAAAAAACCCATCCATATCTTTTTGTGGATCTAGGTGGCACCGCATTGATCAAAAACCCCAGCGGCTTTCCAGAAGGCCAGTATGGGGGGGGCACAATACGGAACTCAGGAGGTAGCTGATTCCAGAGAGCCAGAGTTACTACACAGAAGGGTCTCCCCTGAGGCCCGACTAACCAACACTTTCTAGTTGAAGGGCCCCGAGAAGGCCAATCCTGTGGGCCCTTAACGATCTCTAGGAGTTATGGGGCAGAAGGCGGTCCTGAAGATTTATTTAACTGCAGCAACAAAGGTCATAAAACTCACTTAACAACTATTTTGCTTAGCAACATGAATGTTGGGCTAAATTGTGATAAGTCAAGGACTATCTGTGCAGTAAAGTTCTTCATAAACTTTATTGCAAAGTGTGTTTTGTGCTGACCTATGAGTGAAATCTGGTATCCAGATTTCCCCTGTTGTGGACTTTTTCCTCCCTGTTCTATATGCCCCGATCTGCATTGAAGATATTGAAGATTTTTGGGGGGGATAAGCTTTTATGGCCTTGGGACACAGCAGAACAAGTAGAAATTTCTCCATTCTGAATTTCCCTGCCAAAATAAATTCTATCATTTAAATAGTCTCCTCGGTATTTTTAAACTTCATCGATTTTAGGAGATCTTGTGATCTTTGATTGCATCTGCTACATGATTACACCCGAAGTAGCCTGTGTTGTTTCTCAGTGTCATATAATATATGTGGGTACATGCATGATTTTGTATTTATTTATTTGTCTTGTCATGTTCATGTTTATTTTAGAGGTGGAAATCCTTTGAGAACTGTGTGCAATATAATTTCATTTTAATGTATGCCAATTAGTGTACATTCAACATGACAATACTCTATTCTATTCTATTCCATTCCATTCCATGCTAATCCACATAACAACAAAGAACCTCATTTTAATCTTAAAAGCTAATAAATCTTAGTATCATATCTGATGAGGCTTCCTTTCAGATACATGCAGTGGGATTCATGGTTGCCAGATACTGTACATATAAATCAGTAGAAACAAACTGTCCCATCCTCAACAGTCATTGCTGTTTTAAGGTGTTTGAGGGGCTTTTATCAGTTGTATATGTGCAACTGATATTAAAAAATTGAGTGCAGTTGATCTTGGTTAGCATTTGGATGAAAGACCAGGAAATTCTAGGGCTGTGGGACAGACTGAGAAGTCAAAGAAACATCTCCACAGAAGACAATGACTAATACTGCTGTTCTGTTGCCAAGAAAACTATATTAGTATGTCTATGAGGTCATGAGGAGTTAAGCTCAAATTAAAGGAGCCCTTCTATTTTTTAAAACATATAGAATATAATCTTGGTGGTAGTCATGGAGAGTTTGACACACAAATGTCTACCACAGAGTGCTTTAAATATCTGAACTGTAAAAATCTTAGCAATGTTTATAGAAAAGATGTTTAAAAAAGCAGAACGACTCCTGTTTCTGCACCTTCCTTTTATATCAAATACTTATTTTAAAAATGCATTCCTGGTTAAGTTAATTGCAAATGTATATGTGCAATTTAATTGACACAAGGGATAAGAAAATCTATGATAAACACTGAATTGCAAATTCAGATGGTTCTGGCTTAACAATGGCATGATTCACTTAACAACTACAACAAACACATTCATAAAATTGGATGTCACTTAATTAGCAACCATATCACTTAACAATAGAAGTTCTGGTATGATAATTGTTGTAAGTTGAAGACTGGCTTATTTAGAAATCTTTTAAAAGCATAAGCAATAGAATAACTTTATCTTCAGAAAATAACAATGCCATCCATCTGTTTTTAAAAAGAAGTTCCATTGACAAAAAATAAATTTCAATTATCCTACATAAATAACCTACTTAATCTTAGAATTTCTGTACTACTATGGGGCAAACCTTTGTAGTATCTCACCACAACATTAACGTATAAAACACTCTAAAACAGATCTCTAGTTCTATGAAGCAAGCTCTTCAAATTATTTCCCTCTTCTCTGCTTTTCACTAAACAAGTTCTTTTAGCTCCGGTGTGGAACGGTTCTTAGAGATAGCTTCTCAAAGACATGGCTTCCCCCAGTGAGAAACTTGTTTTTCAAGGTCTCCATGAGCCCAGTATATTCTTATTATTTATTACTAATCTCTAAGCTTTTGTGTATTTCTTTTGTACATTTTTCACTATCCACTTTCAAAAGCCTTTTCTCTGAACGACAAGACAGTGATTATCCTGCTATTGAAAATAGTGCTACCTTGAAAATGAAAGGAGAAGCATCTTTTATTGCCCTGGGAAAAAAAACCCCAAATTAATCAAGACTTTAATGAACACTGCATTTTATGATAGGGAAGAAAGGAGGTTTGGGTGATTGTGGTTGTGGACAGATATACCTTCAGACAGGAGCAGGTGTGAGTTATTGTTTTTATGTTCTTCTACTGAGATAAACCTTTGATTTTAATGATCCCCAATAAGCTTCAGAACCAACCTTCCCACTACTGGCAGCTGCATATCAGCTGGGATATTTGTTTTGCCCTTTTTCCCACATACTTGAAAACAGACAGGGAATCTAGGGAGATGACAGCTACCATCTGTTTACTCAACCCTTGCCTCAACTGCCTCATTAAATCAGTCTAGGTCAAGACTGGCCCAGTGATTAATCCTGGAAATTTATATAGGATTATGCCAATCTCAAATATTCTGTCTCTGTAAAAAAAATGACAAATAGGATGGTGATCCTTCAGCTCCAAATACCTCTGAAACATATTGATTTCCTGGATGCCTTTCAAACAGTTTGAGATGGAAGACACTTCTTGTCTAGATCAGGGGTGGGTTCCTCCCAATTCGGACCAAATGCCTTAACCAGTAGCAACATCACTGCTGGTGACATCATTGAACTGGATCAGATGGTGCCAATCCAAGGGCGCCACCATTTAAATTTTTTTTTGAACAGTCTCAACTCAACCAATAAAATAATACAAACAAACAAACAAACAAATACAGTGGTACCTCAAGATACGAACCCCTCGTCTTATGAACAACTCGTGATACGAACCCGGGGTTCAGAAAATATTTGCCTCTTCTTACGAACGTTTTTCGAGTTACGAACGCCAAACCCGAACTTCCGGGTTCGGCGTTCGGAGGCTCCTGGGAAGCCGCCCGGCTGTTTTAAAAGGTGACAGCCGGGCTGGGGGGCTTCCCAGCACCCCCCCGAACCCCGAACCCAGAGGTTCGGCAAAAGTTTGGGGTTCGGGGGAGTGCTGGGAAGCCCCCCAGCCTGGCGGTCACCTTTAAAATAGCCGCACGGCTTTCTAGGAGCCTCCCGAAGCCGAACGCGGAAGTTTGGGTTTGGCGTTCAGCTGCGGGAGGCTCCTGGAAAGCCGCCCGGCTGTTTTAAAAGGTGACAGCCGGGCTGGGGGGCTTCCCAGCAACCCCCCCCAACCCCGAACCCGGAAGTACGGGGTTTGGGAGGTTGCTGGGAAGCCCCCCAGCCCGGCTGTGAAATGCCTCTCGTAGCAGCTGCTAGAGCCGCCGGCATTTCACCTTTCCTCCCAGGCAAAAAGATGCCGGGGAGAGGGGCACGCCTTCTGCCTGGGAAGTCCGGCCCCATCATCCCAGAATGCCGGCCTTTTTGCCTGGGAGGGAAAGTGAAATGCCGGCGGCTCTAGCAGCTGCTACGAGCGGCATTTCACTTTCCCTCCCAGGCAAAAAGATGCCGGCATTCTGGGATGATGGGGCCGGACTTCCCAGGCGGAAGGCGTGCCCCTCTCCCCGGCATCTTTTTGCCTGGGAGGGAAGGTGAAATGCCGCTCGTAGCGATCCTTTTTCTTCCTTATCCTGAGTGCCATTTAAAGGGGAAGTAGCCCCTTTTCTTTTCTCACTCCCCCCCCTTTTTTCTTTCTTTCCCCCCCTCCCTCCCCCTTGTCCAGCCTCTCCTATGGCCTGGCCTTGGCGGTGGAGGGCGGTAGTCATAGCGAAGACCAGGGGGTTATGGCTGGTTCCGGATCGACCCGGCTCCTTTACGATTTGCCTGCCGCGGTCATGTGCAAGTTCTACGAAATCATGGACGTGCTGGACCGCGCCGAGTGGGAGCGTTTTGGTAAGTGGGCGGGGTGGGGTGGGGTTGGGGGGAGAGGGGCTCATTGGTCAGCCACGAGAGGGGAAAGTGGAAGGGCAAAGTGCATATGGCGAGCGTAGGTGGAATACGGGCTTCGCCTTGCGGCGTTTTATGGGGTTTTTCTGCCTTTCCCCATTTTTAACCCCGGATCTATTCCTGGATTCAGCTTATATCGTTCTCAGCTGCTACGAGCGGCATTTCACCTTCCCTCCCAGGCAAAAAGATGCCGGGGAGAGGGACACGCCTTCCGCCTGGGAAGTCCGGCCCCATCATCCCAGAATGCTGGCCTTTTTGCAAGGGAGGGAAAGTGAAATGCCCCTTGTAGCAGCTGCTAGAGCCGCCGGCATTTCACCTTCCCTCCCAGGCAAAAAGAAGCTGCGCTGCTGCTCCAGTCGCCCGGTCCTCTCCTGCCTCCCACGCCGATGTTCCCCACTGCATCGGGGAACAGGCAGGGCGAAGCAGCGTGGGGCAAAGGGAGGCTCAATCCTCCTTTGGTGGTGGCGGCCGGCTTCCCGGTTTCTGAGTTTTGGGCTTGCACGCATTAATTGCTTTTCCATTGATTCCTATGGGAAACAATGTTTCGTCTTACGAACTTTTCACCTTACGAACCTCCTCCCAGCACCAATTAAGTTCGTATCTTGAGGTACCACTGTAAATAAATAAATAATGTTGTATGTTTTAATTTGTGCTTTTGAATATTGTTAGCTACCTTGAATGTTCTCAAGGTCAGAAAGGTGGAATGTATTTTTATTTATTCATCCATTCAATTTCTATAGCTGCCCAACTCAATCAAATGACTCTGGGTGACTTATCATTCTAAAATTATAGAACAATAAAGACAATTTTAAAAAAAAGTAGTAAAAGCATTCAGAAAGACATATAAACAGCAGCTAATCCAAAGGAGGTATCTGGATTTTCTTTTGAAGACATTTCTTATATAATAATAATAATAATAATTAATAATAATAATAATAAAAAATAATAGTGGAAGAAGCATGCATTAGCTGATTATATGAAGGAGAGCAAAGAGTCAGCGTTGATGGAGGTCAACAATAGGAAGCTTCTAAAGGTGAAGCAAACTAAGGGCCAGTATAGAAAAACTGTAACTCAATGTCGTATGGACAGTTGGCGGAACAAAGCATTGCATGACCAGTTCTTGGAGAAGATTGAAAGCAAAATGGATAAAGAAAAGACCTGGTCATGGCTTACAAGTGGAACACTCAAAAAGGAGACAGAAGGACTAATACTGGCGGCACAAGAACAGGCCATTAGAACTAATGCTGTCAAAACCAGAATTGAAAAATCAACAGACAATCCAAAGTGCAGACTCTGTAAAGAAACAGATGAAACAATCGATCTGCAAGCATAGACACGATACTTTGGCACAGATGATTCACTGGAACTTGTGCCAGAACTATCATCTACCAGTGGCAAAGAACTGGTGGGATCATAAACCCACAAAAGTGGTCAAAAATGAGCAAGCAAAACTATTGTGGGACTTCCGACTTCAGACTGACCGAATTCTGAAGCATAACACACCAGACATCCTGATTGTGGAGAAAAAGAAAGCATGGATCATCGACATCGCAATCCCAAGGGACAACCAGAATTGAGGAGAAACAGCTAGAGAAATTAGTGAAATACGAAGATCTAAAAATCGAGCTGCAACGACTCTGGCATAAGCCAGGGAAAGTGGTCCCAGTGGTATTGGCATGCTGGGTGCAGTGCCAAAGGATCTCAGCGGACATTTGAAAACCATCGGAATTGACAAAATCTCCATCTGTCAATTGCAAAAGGCCGCTTTACTGGGATCGGCAAACGTAATTTGCCGCTACATCACGCAGTCCCAACTGGTAATGAAATACGAAATCCAGCATAGTGAGCTCATTTGCTGTTTTGTATTGATATAATAATAATAATAATAATAATAATAATAATAATAATAATAATAGATTAGATTTGTATGCCGCCCCTCTCTGAGGACTCTGAGCGGCATACAAGTGGCATACAAGAAGCTTCTTTACCTCTGACAAGATAGTGGAGAATGGGAGGATTTATACTCTTTGCAGACAGTTGGTCATTTGAATTCTTTTAGAGGGTTGTTGAAGCACTAAACCTGAGCTGAAGAAGCTTCTTGGACGAGAAGCGAAACATCTTCAAAGAAAAACAAGAAAGTCCAGTTGCCTCCTGAAAAAGCACCTTTGGGTCAACCATGACGTGGGTGATTGAGAATCTCTACAGACTTTCAAAGAGCAGCTAATATTAATTAACAGTAAGTATAGAAAAACTAACAAATATATGACACTTCTTTATCAGTACAGTTCTTTATTATTTTGAAAACTACCCTGCAAAACTGGCAGGTGGTTTCACAACAAGATTTAAGCATACTTGACCAAATAGAAGCTTTGGCTTCAGCCATAAGGACTGGCTATTCTGCATTTGTAAAGTGCAAAACTGTTTGCTCCCATGAAACAAGGCTGCATTTATCTACTTTGAACTTGATTCGGAGCCGAAAGCAGGCATCTGATGTACCTGTTGTAAGCAATGCAGGGGTCAATTCTGGAGCACACATTGCCTAGTTTGCATTTTTGTCCTGCGTTTTTTATTCCCGAATAGAGCTATCCTAGTAACTGGTATTTTATCTCATTAAGAAGATACCGCACAATATATTTGCCAAGCTCACTCTTCTTTTCATCTTACGAGAAACCTCTTCATGGTTGAGTCACCTTTATCTTTGTATGTGATTTCAGAGCGTTGAGAAAGTTCACAAGCTTCTGAAAGAGTCACTTCCGTTTTAGCTCTGAATTGATCTGTCCGCCTTTGTGTCAGTTCTTGCAGATCACTTCAGTGCTTTTGTTTTAGAAAAAAAAAGTTAAGCCTTTTTTTTCTCCAGGAAAAATGTTGCAAGAGTCAGACCAATTAAAATGACAGATCAAAGGACTCAAATACTACGAGCAGTAACATTAAATGTTCAATGTAAATTAAAAGTATTTAGCTTGTGGCCAATGGTTGGTAAAACAAATGCAAAAGAAGAGAGAGTTTATTACTATTTTTTCTCCTAAAGTTATGTATTTATGCTTAGTAGTTGTTTCTCTTCACTTTATTTTACTGTCACTACCTAACATAGGCATTTTTTGAATATGACTATTCCAGTGGTGGGTTGCTACCGGTTTGCCCTAGATCGGTCGAACTGGTAGTGGTAGCCCATCCGCCCGGATGTCTGCATATTGCAGAAGCTTCTGTGCATGTGCAAAAGAATCACATGCCTGCACTCCCAATAGCAAACCGGTAGTGAAAGTAATTGAAACCCACTACTGCACTATTCCAGCAATATATTTTTGAAGAAATAGAGAGAAAGGGGGTGCTTTGGACCAGATTACCTCCGGAACTGCCTGCTACCGCACGAATCCCAGCGACCGATAAGGTCCCACAGAGTTGGCCTTCTCCGAGTCCTGTCGACTAAACAATGTTGTTTGGCGGGGCCCAGGGGAAGAGCCTTCTCTGTGGCGGCCCCGGCCCTCTGGAACCAACTCCCCCCAGAGATTAGAACTGCCCCCACCCTCCCTGTCTTTCGTAAACTACTCAAGACTCATTTATACCGCCAGGAATGGGGGAGTTGAGATAGCTCTTCCCCCTAGGCCATTACAAGTTATGCATGGTATATTTGTGTGCATGTTTGGTTTTATAATAGGGGTTTTTAGTTGTTTTTTATTATTGGATTGTACATGTTGTTTTTATTATTGTTGTTAGCCGCCCCGAGTCTATGGACAGGGGTGGCATACAAATCCAATAAATAATAATAATAATAATAATAATAATTATTATTATTATTATTATTATTATTATTATATTACAGAGAGAGAGAGAGAGAGAGAGAGAGAGAGATGATAGATAAATAGATAGATAGATAGAGAGAGAGAGAGTTAATCAAATAGGCAACATTTTTATCAGAGTTTTACAAAAAAAGGTAAAAGTGCATTTTAAAATACTCATAAGAAACCATTTTTTAAAAAACTGAACAATGAATCATCATGTTTAAATTTCAGAGAACAAATAAACAATGTCTGCCTATCTTCAGAAAAAAAAGCTAAAGGAACTAAAGGAGTTTTCAGGTATTGCAAACTGCTTACAGGAGAAAGGGAGGGGGTTAAGGATTTCTTGTTAATTTTAAGGAGGACAAAATTAATAAAGAACAGTTGTAGGAACCGGATAGTTTAATGAAAATAACAACTAGGGGTACCATGATAGCAGTGTTCCAATATCTTAGTGGCTGCCAGAAAGAAGAGGGGGTCAAAATATTCTCCAAAGCACCTGAAGATAAG
This sequence comes from Erythrolamprus reginae, assembly GCF_031021105.1. NCBI lineage: Eukaryota > Metazoa > Chordata > Lepidosauria > Squamata > Dipsadidae > Erythrolamprus > Erythrolamprus reginae. The sequence goes on from NC_091950.1 coordinate 128,585,358, forward strand.
TTAAGAGGCAAAGGATAGAAACTAAGCAAGGAAAGAACCAAATTCGATTAAGGAGAAATTTTCTGACAGTGAGAACAATTAATCAATGGAACAACTTGTCTCCAGAAGTTATGGGTGCTCCAACACTGGAGATTTTTAAGAGAGTTTGGACAATTATTTGTTTGAAATGGTATAGAATTCCCTGCTTGAGCAAGGGGCAAGACCAGAAAGCATCCCAAGTTCCTTCCAACTTTGTTATTCTATTACAGTTTCCATAGCAATAGCACTCATATACCGCTTCACAGTGCTTTATAGCCCTCTCTAAGTGGTTTACAGAGTCAACATACTGCCCCCAACAATCTGGGTCCACATTTTACTGACCTTAGAAGGATGGAAGGCTGAGTCAACCTTGAGCCTGGTAAGATCTGAACTACCAAATTGCAGTCAGTTGGCAGTCAGCAGAAGTAGCCTGCAATGCTGCGTTTTAACCACTGTGCCACCACGGCTCATAAATGCTAGTTCCTTAACAGGTTCAAGACCATTTGGAACAAGCTTCTAGTCTGGGAGACTTCCCAGCTAGGACATCATGTTTACAGTGAAGGTGTGAAGATTCCTTGTTAAAACATAGAATAATAAGGTTGGAAGGGACCTTGGAGGTCTAGTACAACTTCCTGCTTGGAGATCCCATACTATTCAAGACAAATGATTGTCCAATCTTTTCTTGAAAAAAATCCAGTGATGGAGTATCCACAACTTCTGGAGGCAAGCTGCCCCACTGATTCTTCTCAGGATCAGGAAAGTTCTCCTTAGCTCAAGATTAGACCTCCCTTTAACGATCTTCCATCAGTTACTTCTTGCTTGCCCTCAGGTGCTTTGGAGAATAATTCAAATCTCTCTTCTCTGTGACAGCCCCTCATGTTTTAGAAGAGAGCTATCACATCATCCCCAATCCTTTTTTTTCAATAGGCTAGATACACACAGTAACTACTTCCCTCAATCACTCATCATATGATTTAACCCCCAGACCCCTTCAACGTTTTGCTCTTTTATGCACTAGTCTAAAGCAGTGGTTCCTAACCTTTTTTTGGCCATGCCCCACCTAAAATCCTGACCCCCCCATGATATATAATTCTTATTATTATGATATATACTTTTATCTAAAGTATATAAGGTGGCACAGCAGGTAGAGTGCAGTACTGCAGGCCACTAAAGCTGACTGTAGTTCTGCAGGTCAGCAGTTCAAATCTCATCACCGGCTCAAGGTTGACTCAGCCTTCCATCCTTCCTAGGTGGGTAATAATAATAATAATAATAATAATAATAATAATAATAATAATAATAATAATTATTATTATTATTATTTATTAGATTTATATGCCGCCCCTCCCCGAAGACTCGGGGCGGCTCACAACAATAATAAAAAACAATATTATAGCGAAACAAATCTAATATTAAAAAAGAAGCATATAAAACCCTATCATATTTAAAAACCAAACAGCACATACATACCAAACATAAAATATAAAAAAGCCTGGGGGAAAGGTATCTCAACTCCCCCATGCCTGACGACAGAGGTGGGTTTTAAGGAGCTTGTGAAAGACAAGGAGGGTGGGGGCAACTCTGATATCTGGGGGGAGCTGGTTCCAGAGGGTCGGGGCCGCCACAGAGAAGGCTCTTCCCCTGGGGACCGCCAAACGACATTGTTTAGTCGATGGGACCCGGAGAAGGCCAACTCTGTGGGACCTTATTGGTCGCTGGGATTCGTGCGGTAGTAGGCGATTCTGGAGGTACTCTGGTCCAATGCCATGTAAGGGTAAAATGAGGACCCGGATTGTGGGGGCAATATGCTGGCTCTGTTAAAAAGTGCTATTGCTAACATGTTGTAAGCTGCCCTGAATTTAAGGAGAAGGGCAGCTTTAAAAAAATCAATCAATCAAACAAACAAACAAATAATTCAAAAGTAAACTACTCACACAGCGGAAGCCTAAAAGGCCATTAAGTAGGTTTAAACAAGGTTCCCATTGCTCCCATTAAAAATGAACTTGTCCCCCTTGTAGGGCATGGGCCCAACGTTGAGAACCACTGGTCTAGAGCTTCAGTATCTTTTCTGTATTGCAGTGATCAGAACTGGATGCCATATTCTAAGGGTGTCCTTGCTAGTGTAATATAGAGCAATACTATATCTTCTTGCGATTTTGATGTTGACTTCATTGGCTTTTTTGGCAACTGCAGCACACTACTGGCTCATACATTGGGAAACCTAGATCTCTCTTATAGTTACTACTGTTGAGCCAGGAACCACCTATTCCTGTGATGGAGAACCCATGGCACGAGTGCCAGAAGTGGCATGCATGCCCTATCTGTGGGCACGCGAACCACTGCCCAGCTCAGCTCCATCACACATAAGAATGTGCCTTCCAGAGGCCAACTGGTCTTCAGGTCTCTGCTGTCCACATGTGCGAGTGGGGTGCATGCAAGGGGTGGGGCATGCAAAGGCACACACGCATGTGGGGGTTTATGCGTGGGGGCCATGCACACATTGCCTTTTGGGGGTTCACATGCACTTGCATTTGGCACTCAGCCTGGAAAAGGTCAGCTATCACTGACCTATTCTATACCCATGCATTCGATTTTTCCTGCCTAGGTTCTGGACCTCACTTTTCTCATCATTGAACTGCATCTTGTTAGAGAAAGCCTAATGCTCAAGTCTGTCAAGACCTTTCTGAATCTTGAGTCTATCTTCAAAGTATCAGCAATTCTCCCCAGCTTGACATCATCAACAAATTTGCTGAGTCCCTCTTCTATTCTCTTGTTTAAATTATTTATGAAGGTGAAGAATACTGAGCCTAAGACAGAGCTTTGAAGTACCCAGTGCATGCTTCTCTCCAAGTAGATGTAGTTCCAATGAGGACCACATTGTTGGACAGATACCAATCAGCTAAGAACAGATACTTCTGGAAGTCAATAAGTTTTGTTTAAGATGCCTTCCCCTTAATCTCAAATGTACACAGGGGATGGCTGTAATTATTTCAACAATTATTATTTTTTCCAATAAAGAAAAGCAGCTTGGCATGTTTGCAAAGCCAAATGCAGATTTACGACGTCCTATGAGTTTTAGCAGTACAAATCTAGGTAGAGTTCAAACTCTGGGTTGCAATTAGAAGTATCCATAGATGAGAAATGGTGGTAGCACTATATAACACAAAACTTACTTATTGTTTAGATTTAAACATATAAAACTTTATTTTACGATGTAGGTTACATATTATGAATAGTGTTTTTTTTTTTACTAAAGATGCATACGTAGAGAGAGAATTTTTAATCAACTATATGATATAAGATTAAATTTAGATAAAAGAGATTTATTATTCTTTACATTGTTGTAACCTTTAGTAGTAAGACGGTGAAGGAAAAATTTTAATTTAGAATTTTAAGAATTGCTAATAATGTATAAAATTAACAGAAAATTTTATACGGGAAGAGAGATAAGACCCTCCATGGAGTGAGTGATTAGAAAAGAAAGGTTTGTATATGATTGATTTTAAGCATTGTTGTTGTGTTTATAACAATATATTGTTTTATTATTATTATTATCATTATTGTTATTGTTGTTATTATTATTATTATTATTATTATTATTATTATTATTATTTATTCGATTTGTATGCCGCCCCTTTCCGTAGACTCGGGGCGGCTCACAACACAATAAAAACAGTTTATAACAAATCTAATAATTTACAATTTAAAATATTTTAAAAAAACCATTATTAAACAGACATACACACAAGCATACCTTACATAAATTGTATAGGCCCAGGGGAGATATCTCAGTTCCCCCATGCCTGACGACAAAGGTGGGTTTTAAGGAGTTTGCGAAAGGCGAGGAAGGTAGGGGCAGTTCTAATCTCTGGGGGGAGCTGGTTCCAGAGAGTCGGGGCCGCCACAGAGAAGGCTCTTCCCCTGGGGCCCGCCAACCGACATTGTTTAGTTGACGGGACCCGGAGAAGGCCAACTCTGTGAGACATGATCGGTCGCTGGGATTCGTGCGGCAGAAGGCGGTCTCGGAGATATTCTGGTCCAATGCCATGAAGGGCTTTAAAGGTCATAACCAACACTTTGAATTGTGACTGGAAATTGATCGGCAACCAATGCAGACTGCGGAGTGTTGGTGAAACATGGGCATTTTTGGGAAAGCCCATGACTGCTCTCGCAGCTGCATTCTGCACAATCTGAAGTTTCCGAACACTTTTCAAAGGTAGCTCCATGTAGACAGCATTACAGTAGTCGAACCTCGAGGTGATGAGGGCATGAGTGACTGTGAGTAGTGAGTCCTGGTCCAAATAGGGCCGCAACTGGTGCATCAGGCGAACCTGGGCAAACGCCCCCCTTGCCACAGCTGAAAGATGGTTCTCTAATGTGAGCTGTGGATCAAGGAGGATGCCCAAGTTGCGGACCCTCTCCGAGGGGGTCAATAATTCCCCCCCCCCAGGGTGATGGACGGACAGGTGGGATTGTCCTTGGGAGGCAAAACCCACAGCCACTCCGTCTTATCAGGGTTGAGTTTGAGTCTGTTGACACCCATCCAGGCCCCAACAGCCTCCAGACACCGGCACATTTTATGTCATGGTGGAGGAAAATAAAAAAAATTATACCGGAAAAAAGAAGTATCATTGCAAAAATTATAACCATTCACCCCAAAGAGCTTATATCTGCATAAACCTGATGAAAACTGGGTTATATGTATCTCAGTACATTAGAACAGATTCTGAACATGAGCTTCAGAAGAATGATAGGCTGGAAAATTGGAAGAGCTGTTTCCCTGAAGTCCAAAGATGCTTGCAAATAATTTCCACTCATGAGCTGCAGACTCAAAAAAAGAAAAAAAAAGGAACAAAGAGTGCAATATCCTGCTTTAAGAGTTTAAAACATTCTAAACATGTTGTGTTTCAGGAAAGGGTTAATCAGCTGAATATAAGTGTGTCAGGCTTTTTGTTTGTTTGCTTTGTGTTCACTCCTGCTGGTAAGCAAAAAAAAAAGGTATGCAGTAGCAGACAGATTTTCTCTGCTGGGATTTTTTTTGGGGGGGGCAGTGGGGAAGGGAGCAGCATACCAAGTTTTTGCCAATGTGAAAAATCAAGCACAACTTCAAAAAAGATTGCAAGAGAGAGCAGGACAGAGAATTCTGGGGCCCATTCTCCAGCTTTTTGGAAGCCCTTGCTGTGGGACATGGCGAACCAGGTGTGGCAGAGTCTCAAGGAGTCCACATTCTTGGCATTAATGAAAGCATGCTCTAGATTTTTCACAGATTTTCTCTCTTATCATGAGCACTCTTTGTCCTTCCAGTTCTTCCTATGAGCGAAAGATTCTGCAGAGCTGCCTCTGGCAGAATTTGCAGGGAAACATTTTTTATCATTCCACAGTTGCTATCATAGCTTCATTGGGTACTTATTTATTTATTCTTTAAAATGGATTTGGATTTTTTAAGAGAAAGGGAATGTTTGCAGCTTTAAAGTAAAATAACAAATAAAAATCCAATCCAGCAATCGTCCCAAAGAAACCTTTTTTCAGGGGAGGAGAATTTGCTCAGAGAAAAGACTATTAACAATATTGCTGCTAAATTTCTGTGAAATGAATCTATCCAGGGTGGCCAGATTATGCTGCTCTGAACCAAAGCTTCTCTAAAACAATTAGGAACAAACTATTTGCCATTTTCAGATTGTGATTTTTGTGTCTAAATAGTTAATGCTGTTAATTCTTTTGTGCGAGGCAAAAGCAGCCAGGCTCAATGCAAGTCTCATTTCTGTCTAGCTGTTACGCATATAAGCATGTACTCTTTGGCTGTACATCAAGAACAGCTGCCTGAAATGTAAAACAACACAAAATGTATCTAGTTACAATCTGGAAGAGGTAGTACTGGACACACAATACAGATCTTTTGCTAGCAGCAAATGAAAGCCATGCCTGCCAGTTTCAGACTTCACAACAACTTTGTTAGGAAACAAAATTATCATAAAAGAAATGATTCTATGAAATAAATAGAATAAATAATTCTAATTAAAAAAGGTAGCAATCTCAGCTGAGTTTTCAACATTTCACTTGAAATCTGAAACAAGGGTACCTGCTATAGTCTAGAACAGAAACTGTAAAGCACGATCTTGCAAAATAAATATCCTAATCTGTTCCTAGCTGGGAAAAAATGTCCTCCACAGTAACCTACAGCACGTTGTTGTTCTATAGCATAAGCTGTATCAGTGATACGCAATGTGGCCAATGCTATTAATCCTTAAGGAATTTTTGTTTCATTAAATTAATCATGGTTGCATTTGTAGGCTATTCTGAACCGAAATTCATCTTTTCATCAGCTGACACATATTTAAAAATATACCATCCAACCAATTTGGACAATGTATCAGGAAATAATAGAGAAATAAGAGGAGAGCCCTATCATTTTTATACTAACACTTCTGAATTAAGAAACATAGCCAAGAGTCAATTTACCAGCTTGCCCAAGAAAAGATCCTACTTTCTACTAAGATCATTTGAATAAACTGCTCTTAGTTGCATGAAGATTTGCAAAATAACAAGTTACTAGCTCAGGGGAAGTGAAAATTACAGCAGGATCTTTTAGCAAAACATGAATGGAAAACTTTAAAAAATCCAATAAGGAGACATTACCTTTTCCGTCAGCAGACAGTCCATTTATGTTACTATCCCTTAGAGAAAGTAGCCTTGCCTGCTTCCTTTTCCTCTGCTACATCTGCCACAACAGTTCAGATGGATGGATGAAGTGCTGCCCTATAGACAATAGTACTTTTGTTGCTTAGTCCTTTTAGCTCCTGATAATAAAAACAGGAGGAAAACAGCCTAACTGATACCCTTTGGAGGTAAAAGATTGCCTAGAAACACTGTATAAACAAAAGCATTATCTACCTTTCCTGAGCTATTTTTTGGGTAATTTTTCAGCTATTTTTGGGGCATTTCGGATGTTTAGTAATAGTTAATAAATAGAGAGGGAAACTGAGTCCAAGGCCTCAACAAGGTAAAATTTCCCTCTATTTATTACTACTGAACATCTAAAACAGCCTGAAAATGCCCCCAAAATGTCCAGGAAAATGGCCTTAAAACAACCGCAAAGGTGCCTCCAAAATGGCTGAAAATGGCCCAAGAAAGGGCTGAAAAATGAAGATTTCAAATGTTCAATTACCCCTCTTGAAGCTGCACAACAATGTGGATTTGAAAGGGGAAGAGGAATTTGTTGCTTGTGTGTGCATATACTTCAAACCTCTTAATACCGCACATCCATTGTGCTTTTTTCTGCCCCGCTGTACAAATTTTTAAAATGTTTGGTGTCAAACACAAAGTGAACCTTATTACACAACCATATGGACTAGTATAAAATCACACTACTAAGCACAGTAACATCTTTTTGTGGAAAAAATGATATAAGTTTTTATACCCGATATATAGATTATGTTGAACAAATGTAATGTCTTTGGGTTGATTTAAAGCCAAGATATGAAAATAAGGAAAACAAGAAAACTTCATCAAAAACATTGCCATAATGTTGTCTTCCTAAAGTTCCCTGCTTCCTTCTTTGCTCCAATTACAATTTCTGTACTAATAAATTTTATGTCCAGTTTTAGAACCAATTCTGAAAAAATAAGCTAGAAAGAGGGTCCTTCCACCCACTTGGACCAGTTTCTCATATCAGTACATTAATAATGGGGTGGGGTAGGGATGAAAACTTAAGTATCAATGCAAAAATCCCTTTTTTTCACTGATAACAGTTCTAGGATAAATCAGATCAATAATAATGTCTGTCCCTCTCCTGCTCATTATCTGACTATTCCAGAATATAAATAAAGACAGAGGAGGACAGTTTTATGATTGGGAGAACTTTGTGTCTAATTTTAGGGTCCCATATTATAAATAAAGAGAATGGAGGATAATTCTTGTGATTGAGATAATTTTGTGACTATTTTAGGGGCAGAATGATCACAGCTCAATGACAGGGCATAGTTATTGTACACAGCTCAAAAAAATAAAAGGAACATCAAATAACACATCCTAGACCTGAATGAATGAAATATTCTCACTGAATACTTTGTTCTGTACAAATTGGAATGTGCTAACAACAAAATAAAATTGATTGTCAATCAGTGTTGCTTCCTAAGTGGACAATTTGATTTCACAGAAGTCTGATTGATTTACTTGGAGTTATATTCTGTTGTTTAAGTGTTCCTTTTATATTTTTGAGCAGTATATATTCAGGCAAAGCAAAGCTGAGGAAAACCTCTATTGAGATCATTGTGAACCTCTGAAAATTTATGGTCCATGAAGGTGGGGAGAGTAGTGATCCTTAGATGCCTTTCTATATTTGTATGCATAAAGCATGTTTCTATTAGAGTCTTCCTTCATAGATATTGACAGGATTTTTAAAACTTGCAATCCTAAGATGTGTGGACTTCCAGAATTGCCCACACAGCATTCTGGAAGTTGAAGTCGAGTGGCCAAGAGGTGGGGCTGGGTATGATTGACGTCGAGTTTGCCATGTCCACCCAGTCACATGAACACCAGGCCACACTTACCTAGTCAGTCATTAGGGCAAATGTTAAATTATAACATAATCCATCCAAAGAGTACTGCTGAGCGGATACTAATGGAGATTTCCTATTTTCCAACTGTTGGAGAATTATCAGTGTTTGAGAACTGTGGAGGTATGCTATATCTTGTAAATATTCTAAAATACTGTGTTCTTATTCTGTCCTGAAAAATGAGATAACAAAGTACCTTTTAAAAAGCCCTTCATTTACCTGTGTTTTTCTTTCCATTGCTAAAACAATGTTTCTATTGTTATATTATTGTTCGATGGGTGTATGTTTCCAAAGAGATAATTCTCTGAAAATATTTGGAAGAAAAGGACCAAATTATTAAATTAATGCCAAATTAATGTTCAAATAAAGCACTTTAGTATTCTCCACTGAAGCTTTGTATCTACTTTAATTTATAAAATATGAATCCTTATTCTAAAGGCAGCTTCTAAAACGATTCTCATCCTAATAAAGGGCAAACTCTAATGAAATTACTTCAATTCGGCTATGAGAGGATATAAATTTCTATGACAGGTTCAAACAGGTCTACCAACCATATCTTGCAAACCACAGGTGTGAAATAAAACTCCTATTTTTTTCAACTCATGAAAAACACAAAAGAAAAAGGATTTAATCCAATGCCTGAAAGACCACAGTGCCTGGTTGGCAAGTTCTATAGGGCTTCAAAATTGAGACCTGCCCAAGCCTGCATAAGAATTATCCTGAAGGAGACCTATTTGTACCAGAAAGATGATGATGAAACAGTTAGTTCTTAAAGTTAGAAGGCATAAAAGGAGGGCTAAAATGAAAGGGAATAAACCAGGTATGGTTAACTAAAAAGGACCACTAACATAGGCTGGCACTATGCAACAAGGGCAAAGAGCCCTATTGATATTCAAATCCTGGGCCAACAAAGAAAAATAGTTTAGTTTAGTTTAGTTTAATCAGATTTGTATGCCGCCCCTCTCCGCAGACTTGGGGCGGCTCACAGCAATAGCAATACAATGTAAGACAAATCCAATATTTAAATTAATTTAAAAAACACCACAAATTAAAACCAGTCATACACACTAGCGTACCATGCATAAATTTTATAAGCCTAGGGGGAGGGAACATGTCAATTCCCCCATGCCTGACGACAGAGGTGGGTTTTAAGGAGCTTACGAAAGGCTAGGAGGGTGGGGACAACTCTGATATCTGGGGGGAGTTGGTTCCAAAGGGTCGGGGCCGCGACAGAGAAGGCTCTTCCCCTGGGTCCCGCCAAACGACATTGTTTAGTTGACGGGACCCGGAGAAGGCCAACTCTGTGGGACCTAACTGGTCGCTGGGATTCGTGCGGCAGAAGGCGGTCCCAGAGATATTCTGGTCCAGTGCCATGAAGGGCTTTATAGGTCATAACCAACACTTTGAATTGTGACCGGAAACTGATCGGCAACCAATGCAGACTGCGGAGTGTTGGTGTGACATTGGCATATTTAGGAAAGTCCATGATAGCTCTCGCAGCTGCATTCTGCACGATCTGAAGTTTCCGAACACTTTTCAAAGGTAGCCCCATGTAGAGAGCATTACAGTAGTTGAGCCTCGAGGTGATGAGGGCATGAGTGACTGTGAGCAGTGACTCCCGGTCCAAATAGGGCCGCAACTGGTGCACCAGGCGAACCTGGGCAAACGCCCCCCTCGCCACAGCTGAAAGATGTTTCTCTAATGTGAGCTGTGGATCACTATCACCTATTCAATGGCTGGTATATTGACAGCGCTGATTGAAGTGTTTGGTACTGCAGTGCTTGGAAGATATTTTTGTGCTGGGTGGCAATCTACCCTGGTGGTGAATTTATTGAATTCTTAAAAACATTTGTGGGCCACACAAGGCTGCTTGGGAGCGATGTTTTGCAGACCTGTTGTAAAGTGATAGCAGAAACACAAAGGGGCCTGTAGCTAAGCCTTGGTCACTATCATAAACAAGCCTGTAGCTAAGCCTTGGTCACTATCATAAACAAACTTGCTAGCTGAAAGAAGGATTGGTATATAAAGGTAGTACTCAATTTATGGCCAAAACCGGGAGCAAAATTTCTGTTGCTAAGCAAGGGGATTGTTAAAAGAGTCACATCCAATTTACAACCTTTTAATTTTTTTGCCATGGATGTTAAGTGAATAACTGAAATTCTTACGAGAATCATGGTGTCCTTGAATGAATGCAACTTCCCCAAAGACTCTGCATGTTGGGAAGGTCACAAATGGCAATCATGTGACCTCCCAGTATGTAGCAACCATCAAAAAATACAGGCAAGTTGCTAAGAACCAAATCTCAATCACATGATAGCAGTCACACTGTAATCATTGTAAATATAATGGTACTTAAGAACTTTTCTAGATAAGAACCGGGTGTTCAAGATTTTTTTGCCTCTACTTAAGAACCATTTTCTACTTATGAACCTGAGCCCGGAAAGATTTCCCAGGAAATTTGAGAGTGGCACGAAGGCCTGGCCAGTTTCCTGCCATTCCCCCTTTAATCCTGGCCATCTTGGGCTTTGGCAGTCCAGAACAAACAGAGTGTTTTCCTTTCTCTGGGCACTTGGAGAGGGAATAAACCACTTCACTGTGGTAACTCCCTCACACTGCCTCCCATACACCTGGAGCAAGGTTGCCTCCCAGAGCATCTGGGCGTGAAAAGGCAAAAGGGGGCGCTTCACCCCAGGCAGATCAACTCAGCTTCAGCCAAACTGAAGAGTCACCACAGTGAAGGAAAGGCGCTGTCTACAAAGCGAACGAGCGAGAGGAGAGGGGAGCCCTTCAGCATGGGAAGGAAGAGGCAGCAGCAGCCACCGCCTTTCGGCCAAAGGAGCGGGAGGTTCCCCCCTCTCACCCGCCTGGGTTTCTCTCTCTGGCATAGTGTATGGGAGGCAGCCTTGCGCTGGGTGTATGGGAGGCGCATGCTCCTCCTTGCCACCTCAGAGTCCCTCTATTTTTTAAGCCTTAAAATTTTGGATTCTTTTGATTTAGTTTAGTTTAGTTTATTAGATTTGTATGCCTCACCTTACCTTCTTCCTTCGGCAGCGACTGTCCTTCTCCTCTTCTTCCTCCTGCTCCTTCCACCCAGATTCTGAGCTTTTATTTCTTTCCCAATGGGTTTGCACACATTATTTGCTTTTACATTGATTCCTATGGGAAAAATTGCTTCTACTTAAGAACGTTTCTACTTAAGAACCCGGTCACGGAACGAATTAAGTTCTTAAGTAGAGGTACCACTGTACATGCTGGTTGCCAAGCATTTTGATCATGTGACCATGAGGATGCTGCAAAAGAAGATTGGCTGTAAGTGATTATTTTTCAGTGCTATTGTATCTTTGAACTGCTAAATGAATGGCTGTAAGTCAGGAACTAGCTGTGCTTACAGCATTCTATTTGCAAGGTTATTTAAGGCTACTAGTTATGCTGGAGGTATGTTGTCTTCAGTAGTAGTTGCATTCCGCAGTTAGTACTTGATCATTACCAGAAGGATATTTCTGTGTCTTTCTTATTTGTACAATGATCTGGTCACTCCTGTGACAGCAGAGGGTCAGATTAGGTGAGCTTTTGATGTAATCAAAGACAGTCTTTTGTGCCAATTAAAGAAATAGCTACATAGCGTTCAGGAATGCAGAAACCTATTAAAAAAATATGCCTCCCCTTTGGATTATATACAGTAGTTAAAAAGCAGTTATGCCATTTTTTCCAAGCAAGGTTCATCTACCATACTTTAAGAAAAGGACAGTTTGAAAATGTGCAGGGCTGGTCAGAGTTTTTGCTCACTGGAAGCAAGTGGTAACGAGCAACTATGACTCACTTCCAACATGTTCCAACGTGTGCTCAGCCATTGCAGGATTGCACTTTTTCCCGAATAAATATTTCCTCTTCACTCACTCTCTAATTCCCACCCCCTCCCAAAACCTTACTGCTCTTAAGTATTGGTGCTGACTGCAGCTAAGCCAAATACAGCCATTCTACTAAAAGCTTTTGACAAATTCCTCTTATTTTTTTAAGTGGAGCAGAGGGAAGAAGAAGGACTGGGTTCAGCCAGAGATACATTTCAGGATGTAGAGTGTAACCTTTTTGTAAAGTTAATGCTGGGAGACAAAGCTTTTCATTTTTTAATGAGATGTTATTTACAGTGCAGCGGAGAGCCAAGGGTAATAAAAAGGACTCAGTGCAAGCTTCAAGGTTATCCACAGCTGCTAAGAAGCTTCTAATTATGAAGAGCTGTTTCAGCCAGGACTTGGATTCAAGACAAAAAGAAAACTGTACCACGTTCTTTCATTCACCCGAGGTTATAACATTAGTAAAATATCCCCTCTTTCCAACACCACTAAGGTTCCACCTCGCTCGGCATGTCTGGAAGACTAGAACTAGAAAGAAACTAGACTAGAAACAAAAATATTAACCATATATTCATAGAAACATAGAAGAGTGACGGCAGAAAAAGACCTCATGGTCCATCTAGTCTGCCCTTATACTATTTCCTGTATTTTATCTTACAATGGATATATATTTATCCCAGGCATGTTTAAATTCAGTTACTGTGGATTTACCAACCACGTCTGCTGGAAGTTTGTTCCAAGGATCTACTACTCTTTCAGTAAAATAATATTTTCTCACGTTGCTTTTGATCTTTCCCCCCACTAACTTCAGATTGTGTCCCCTTGTTCTTATGTTCACTTTCCTATTAAAAACAGTTTCCTCCTGAACCTTAATTAACCCTTTAACATATTTAAATGTTTCGATCATGTCCCCCCTTTTCCTTCTGTCCTCCAGACTATACAGATTGAGTTCATTAAGTCTTTCCTGATACGTTTTATGCCTAAGACCTTCCACCATTCTTGTAGCCCGTCTTTGGACCCGTTCAATTTTGTCAATATCTTTTTGTAGGTGAGGTCTCCAGAACTGAACACAGTATTCCAAATGTGGTCTCACCAGCGCTCTATATAAGGGGATCACAATCTCCCTCTTCCTGCTTGTTATACCTCTAGCTATACAGCCAAGCATCCTCCTTGCTTTTCCTACTGCCCGACCACACTGCTCACCTATTTTGAGACTGTCAGAGATCACTACCCCTAAATCCTTCTCTTCTGAAGTTTATTCTTCCTCCCAATAGCCATAAAAAAGAAAGTTGAAGTTAGGAAAGACTCCATTATTGGGGATATTTTCTATGGAATCTTAGAATTAAGTCTTAACCTGAAACTTTCAAACTGTTTTCACAGTACTATACATTTTTCCCAATGTTTCCCAAGAGCTTACAAGTTTTGCAAAATGTTTTCCATTCCTGATTTTTAATATTTAAATTAAAATTTAAACTATTTGAGGGATGGGGGTTTATTTATTTATGTATTTGTTTATTTATTCAATTTTTATGCCGCCCTTCTCCTTAGACTCAGGGCTGCTTACAACATGTTAGCAATAGCACTTTTTAACAGAGCCAGCCTATTACCCCCACAACCCGGGTCCTCATTTTACCCACCTCGGAAGGATGGAAGGCTGAGTCAACCTTGAGCCAGTGATGAGATTTGAATCTCTGACCTACAGATCTACAGTCAGCTTCAGTGGCCTGCAGTACAGCCCTCTACCTGCCTGTACCACTTTGGTTTCCCCCTCACATTGTTACATTTTACTGTCACTTATTGTCAAGGATTGCCATGCTTTCATGTGTACCTTTTACTTAATTTAGGTAGCTGTGCATCATGCAGAGTCAGGAGATACTGCAGAACCTAGGAGAATAAATCTAAAGTAGTATTTCTTTATAGTAGAAATAAATACCTGTTGGCATTCCTAAATATGTGACTCATAATAGTAGTAGAAAATATCTTGCCTCTTCAGATGAACCCATGGGACTTTTGTTGATAGATCGGGCACCTGAGGAATGATTTTCATTAACAAAATCTCTTATTTTCTATAATCCTTTTCAGGAAAAAAATAGCTAAGATAAAATGATGCACAATGCTACTGGAATAGTATTGTTAGTAATGTTCCATCTGGAAGCACATGTCATTTATCTCAATTATCACCTTAAAATTGTAAATAGGTTTTAAATATTAAAATACTTTAATACATGTGGTGTTCAGCTCCTAGAATTCCCTAGCCAGCATTCTGGCTTGGGAATTCTGGGAGTTGAACACCACACTTCTTGAAGCAATCAAGATTGAGAAACAATGGTGAAAAAATATTTTAGAATAACCATTCAATCCTGTTCTTCTTTAGGATTTTCAAGAAAGGTAGCTTGATTCACCTACTTTTTCCCCAATAACTTTCAACCTATTTTTCAGAGCTACATTAGAAGTTGCAAACATTCATTCCCTTGATCTGCAAAAAGATACACTTCATTCCCTGTGTGCAGGCAATGGAAACTACTGCTTATACCCCATCAATCCTGTGCTGCTTGTAAACCATCCTAACTACCATCAAACTACAGTCTTGATAACTACCAGGAAAAAAAACAGTATTTATTGCTCAGCAAGGACTATCTTCACATCAATTCAACAAGACTTACTGTATACAGTACTTCCATCTACATCACATGGATTACAACTCACTTATTGTTTCAGTACCTGTAACTTAAACGAACATCTAAATTTTAACTGTTTCACTTATAGCACAGCTTTAAGTGGTTTAAAGTAAACAATATAATTTTCTAGGGTTACAGGTTTTACTTGAATTGTTCAGCTCTTTTCCCAATGAATATCCCACTAACTAAAAGTGGGATAATAAAAAATGTCCAACAAATATGATGTATCATTGTTGGGGCAAAATGAAACAAAACAATAGCATCAGATAAATTTTAGACAGTTTGGAGGAAATAAATTTAGACACCAACTTCCAGAAATTCAATTTCTTTTAATGAATTCAGCAGTATTTTTTATTATTGCATAAAAGCTTTTTTAAAGAAATCCAAGCAATTGGAAAAAAGTAATAAATCTTGTTGTACCTGGAAGACACACACTCACACAAAAGGATGCCTTTCGTTCATTTACGTAATACAGCCTCCCATTTAGTTAGAACAGCTTAATGTGTACAGATAGTCCTTGACTTACAACCATTTGTTAATGACTGTTTGAAGTTACAGCAGCACTGAAAAATTGACCTATGACTGTTTTTCACACTTACATCCACTGCAGTATTCCCAAGGTCATGCCGACAAAATGTGGGTGCTGGCAACTGACATGTATTAATGACAATTGCAGTCCCTGGGTCATATAATCATCATTTGAAACCTTCCCAGCTGCCTTTCAACAAGCAAAGTCAATGGGGAAAGCTTAATAACTGCATGATTTGCTTAACTGCAATGATTCGCTTAACAACTATAACAAAAAAGATTGTAAAATAGGACAAAACTCACTTAACAACCATCTTGCTTAGCAATGGAAATTTTGGGTTTTATTGTGGTTGTAAATCAAGGACTACTTGTATGTGGGAATCTGTGAAACAAAGTGTCTTAGCACAGAATGGTTTGTTATGTCCAGTGCTATGATAAACCCTTATACTGGTAGTCTAAGTCAGTAAGAGAATTATTTAATGTTGGACTTCCCCTGGATTTTTAAGAATAAAAAACCTGATCCGTTCCACCTTATGGTACAAAAACATTTAAATTTAAATGTATGCTAGAAAACAACACAAATTATTTAGCTTAATTGCCATAGATTTCCTAGTGTGATTGCCACTGGCCAATTTTGGAGTACACAGGATTGAATCATATCAAATTAGGTTTATTAGGTTTCATATCAATTAGGTTTATTTATTTGTTCAATTTGTCTAGCTACCCATCTCAGTCAATGATTCTGGGTGGCTTATAATTAAAAAAAGCCCCCATTATAATTAAAACACTAAAACAGTGGTTCTCAACCTGGAGGTCAGGACCCCTCTTGGGGTTGAATGAGTGTTTCACAGGGGACCAGGGGAAAAGACAAATTTCCCATGATGTTAGGAACTAAAACTGCTATTATTGTGCCTGGGAACGTATTTTTACAATCCGACCAATCGGGCGTTTACAGTGGGAGTGTCCCTCTGATCTTCCTGCCAATCAGCTTAAAGCTCTGTTGGAAGAATTGGAGAATTTATGGTTGTGGGTCACTAAAACATGAGGAACTGTATTAAGGGGTCACAGCATTAGAAAGGTTTAGTGCAGTAAAACATTTTAAAACAACACAAATATCCAAAATAAGTATACATAGCAGATATGCATAGCAGAGATTCTTGGCCAGTTAGCAGCAAAGCCAGGAAATGGGTCCTTGACGCATTTATGTTATTAATACAGTTATTTCAGGATTTCTGTATTAAACATTCTTAATGGAATACTTTTAAGGCTTTAAATGAAGACATTCTAATTAAAAGGTAAATTATTTTATAAATTCCTAAAAATACAGTACCTTTGTTATTAATAACAATGTACCAAAAATACAATATTTCATCTTATGGGAAATAAGATAACTTGAAATGAATATGGGAAACAGGATTTCCACATAGCTACACATAGAAATAGAAATTCAAAATGGAAAATAAAAATATATTTCTATTCCACCAAAGTAAAACTTCCAGAACCAGTAAAAACAAGCATTAAAAAAATAAAAATCTAATGCCCCAGATAAATATTTGAATTGTTATTTTTACTTAGCAAATTAAGAAGTGTCATTTGAGCCGGGGTGGCGCAGCAGGTAGAATGCTGTAGTGCAGGCCACTGAAGCTGACTGTAGATCTGAAGGTCAGCGGTTCACATCGCATCACCGGCTCAAGGTTGACTCAGCCTTCCATCCTTCCGAGGTGGGTAAAATGAGGACCCGGATTGTGGGGGCAATATGAGACCCGTTGTACCTACCTGAACGGTCTTCTCGATGCACTGGAAGGAGAGTCCAACATGGGTATTTAACCAATCCTATTGGTAGAGACTGAGTAAAACATTAGCATAATAATAGGTACCGCCCCCTTGCAGTCCCCCATGAGCTCAGTTTTAAAAACGAAAGGCACTTAAGAGGATAACCAACTTTTATTGAACAATTCAATAACTCATAAACCAACCCAACCTCCGATGTCCCTGAACTTCAACTACCGGGTGGGTTTGGACTCTCCTTCCAGTGCATCGAGAAGACCGTTCAGGTAGGTACAACGGGTCTTCTCCACTGCATCTGGAAGGAGAGTCCAACATGGGATATACCAAAGATCTTTAAAGCCCATGGGAGGGAGAAGGTCTAGCTAGGGACTTAGGAGAAACACAAACTCTTTGAAGAACCCTCCTGCCAAAGGCCGCTTCCGCTGAAGCAAAGGAGTCCAACTTGTAATGTCTAATAAACGTCGTAGGGGCTGCCCAGGTTGCAGCCCTACAAATGTCCTCTATTGATGCTTGAGTAGACCAAGCCGCTGAGGTCGCCGCACTCCTGGTTGAGTGAGCTGTTAATCCTTCCGGAACTGTGTGTCCTCCAGCCCTGTAGGCCTCCGAAATACAGTCCTTAATCCAACGACTAATGGATTTTGCCGATAGTCCAAGTCCCTTCCTATATTCAGAAAATGAAATAAAGAGAGTTTCAGACTTACAGAACTCCTCCGTCCTTCTAATGTAAATCTTTAGAGCCCTTCGGACATCCACCTTATGCCACAGCAACTCCGACGGATGACTCCCATGAGTACAGAAATCCGGGATAATTAGTTACTGCTTCCTGTGGAACACCGTGTTCACTTTTGGCACAAAGGTGGGGTCCAACCGAAGGACCACCCTATCTGGGTAAAAGACACAGAGGTCAGGCCTCACAGATAGGGCCGATATCTCCGACACCCTGCGTGCAGATGTAATAGCCACAAGGAAGGCTGTCTTGATGGAAAGTAACCTAATTGGTATAGACCTCAACGGTTCAAAGGGAGGTTTAGTTAAGGCCTTAAGTACCCACGTGAGGTCCCAGGATGGAAATCTCCTGACAGGCGGGGAATGTTTATTCGTGGCTCCCTTAATAAAGTCTCTAATCCAAGCATGCTGAGCCAATGAACGAGACTCTGGGGTTTGAATCATGGTGGCTAGGGCTGCCACCTGTCTTCTTAAGGTATTAGGGGCTAGGCCACACTCCACCCCTGCTTGTAAAAATTCCAAAACTGTAATTACAGAAGCTTCCCTAGGGTCATGTAAATCTTTGTTGCAAAAGTTACAAAATGCTGCCCAGGTTGCCTGATAAATCCGTGAAGTCAATGGGCGCCTGGCAGCCTGCATGGTATCTATGACCTTCTCTGGTAAGTCCAACTGCTTCAATTTATGCCTTTCAAGTGCCAGCCTGTCAAGTGCAGCCATTGGGGATCTGGGTGTTGCAGATTCCCCTGGCTCAGCGAGATGATCTGATCCGGGATTCTCCACGGGGGTGACACTGAAAGCTCCACCAAGTCCACGAACCACGGCCGACGTGGCCAGTGCGGTGCTAGTAAGATCACTTCCGCTTCCTCGTGAAGAATCTTCTCCACCACCCCCGGGATGAGATTCACGGAAGGGAAGGCGTAAAGGAGGCCGGGGGGGCCAAGGTGACAGTAGAGCGTTGGTCCCTTCTGCCTTTGGGTCCGGAAAGCGTGTGAAAAACCGCGGGAGCTGGGTGTTCTGGCTGCTGGCAAATAGGTCCACTAGGGGAACCCCGAACCTCTGGGTCAACTGATAGAACAAGTCTGGATCGAGTTGCCACTCTGACGGGTCCAGGGTAGCCCTGCTGAGCCAATCCGCTGTGGAATTGCTGATCCCTGCGATATGTTCTGCGGTCAGCGATGCTAAATGGGTCTCGGCCCAGCAACTTGGTAAAAGTCCGTGGGGCCGAGGAGAGGCTGAAGGGCATTGCCCTGTATTGGTAATGGACGCCTTCTGAACAGAACCTGAGAAATTCCCTGTGTGTCGGGTGCACAGGAGGTAGGCCTCCTTTAAATCTATTGAAGTCAACAGATCCCTGGAGCGTATCGAGGGAAGAATAGTCTGTAAGGAGTGCATGTGGAATCTCCTGTATTTGATGTAGATATTGAGTTGTTTCAAATTCAGTATCATCCGGTATCCTCCTGAAGACTTGGGTACCAGGAAGATCCTGGAATAAAATCCCTTGCCTACTTCTTGCCGAGGTACCTGTTCGATGGCTTGTATTTCCAATAAATGGGCAATCTCCTTGCGGATCTGCTGTCTCTTGTGCACGTCCCGAAGCCTCGGGCAACTTACAAATCGATGAGGAGGAGGTCCCATGAATTCCAGATGAAGTCCTTCCAATACGGTGGCTAGTACCCACTTGTCCGAGGAAGTGAGTAGCCAGGAGGGGCTGAAGTGTTGCAGCTTCCCCCCTAATGGTAGGAGCCTGGATGAGTCATTTGGAACGACGATATCCCCTCTGGTTGCCTCCCCGAAAGGGCCGCCTGGACTGCTGGAAATCTCTTGGACGATCCTGATAGGATCCGCGATCACTCCTGAACGATTGTTGGGAATATTGGTTCTGGTGAAAACCTCTCTGCGCCTGTCCCTGTCCGGTAGAAGAATTCCAACGTGGGTTCTGACGTCTAGTGTAGGGAGTAAAGCAACGGTCCTGGCGTCTATTGGACTTAAGGAGAACCTTCCTCTTGTCCTTGTCCTCAATGAGGACTTTATCCAGAATGTCGCCGAAGAGCATTGATCCCTGCAGCGGGGCTGATGCCAGGCGCCATTTTGATTTCAAGTCCGCTGGCCAATTTCTTAGCCACAACAGTCGGCGTGACGACAGTGTAGTGGCCATGCCTCTACTGGCAAACTTACCTGCGTGTAGGGTGGCATCGGCGGAAAACTCAGCTGCGGCCTGCAGTTTACTGATATCCTGGCGAAGTCTGGCCTCCTCCGGGCCGAGGCGTGACTGCAGTTCCTGGAGCCACATGATAGAGGCCCTGTTGAAGAAGGAGGCCGTGGCAGCTGCTCGGAAACCCCAGCCCGCCATCTGGTGGGTCTTGCGCAATAGGGTTTCCACCTTCCTTTCCTCTGGTTTCAAGCTTTCCCCCGTCTCTGACGGTACCAGGGCACTAGAAACCAGCGTGACTACCGGCTGGTCAATGGGGGGAAACTCCAAAAGTTTTTCCACCTCCTCGTCGAATGTGTAGAACTTTTGCTCCAAATTCGAAGGCCCCTGGGCCACTGCGGGGTGCTGCCAGGGCTTTTTAACTCCCTCAACAAAAATGTGCGAGGCTGGGATGTGGTCCGACTTGGGTTGGGGTTCTCTTAAAAGGGAAGCTGATGTCTTGCCGGTCTCTGCTTCAGGTGTCTTGGCAGCTCCCTGCAGGTCCATTACCTGCTTTGCTTTGAAAAGTAGGGTCCGAAACAGTGTAGGTTTAAACAGGCCAGCCACTGGCTGCTGCTCTGGGGTGTTCTCATCCTCTGAGAACTCGTACTCTTTGTCACTGTCCTCGCCAAAATCCGGATCCTCTGAAAGAGACCCCAAGCCCGAGGGGGGCGGTACTGGCCAAAGGTTTCTTGCTTGAGTCTGTGGACAGTTCACATGCTGACCTGCCCCGGCATTCACTCCTTGAGCATAGACATTCGCGAACATCTCCTGTAGATCTGGAGGCATGTGTTGCCATGAACCAGTCTGGGATCGCAGCCCAGCCGCTGTAGGGGTAAACGTAGCCGAAGGTGCCTGGGCGCCCCTTCTTGGAGGCCCTGAAGGTTCAGGTCTAGTCCAGGACAATGCTGGAGATGGGGCCTGTGGCAATGTCATGAACTGCCCTTCTGGGGACCAGTCACCCTCTTGGAGGGGCCCCATGTGTCCAAAGGCTGACTGTGGAGTCATAGGTTCAGGTGTGGTTGCCTGCCTCTGAGCCAATGGTACTGGTGAGGGGGAGGGGTGTAATGCTGCCTCCAATTTCTTCTCCAGCGCTTTTATGCGCTTTTCTGCCTCTTTCAATGAGGCCACCGAAGCAGGGGACTGGGAGGGCTTTGACCTCTCCTTATCCTTCCCCTTAGCCTTTTCCTTGCTCACCACTGGGGAGCTGGCTTTCTCGGCACTGGGCTTATCATCCATTGTACTCACAGCTCCGGTGGTTGTATCAGATGAATTGCCCGGGAAATTGCCTCTCAGCAGCTTCGTCACTAATAGTAAAAATGGCTGCTGCTGGTCTCGCCCTTGCGGTTGCGCAGTAGAGCCGAAGCCCAATTTGCGCCTCTCAGCTGCCGGAAGCCCTTCCGGTTGGCGCCTTTGCGCTCCGTGGGGGGGTCTTTCCAAAATGGTGTTGCCCAGCGTCTTCGCGGGCTTTTTGCGCTTACCCCCCGCTTTCGCCACCTATTCGGGCTCACCCAGCCCGTTCTCGGTCATATGGTCCTTGATGGACCTCTCACAGGCCAGCCGCGGTGATTTTAGCTCTGGCGGCAGCGGCAGCCTCCGTGGCTTTTCCCTCTCGCCGCTTAACAGCTGATCCGGGCTCCGGCGCTGTTCGAAAAACCCCTCCGGGGGCATTTGTCCTCCTCGAGCCTCCCAGTGGGGAAGGCGGACCCCCCCACCTTCGGCTCGCAGCCCTTGTTTGACCGCTGGGGCCAGGGACTCCGGGCTGAGGTGCTCCTCTTGGGGGCAGTTCCCTCGGGGGGAAGCAGCCCCTAAGGAGATCGTTGGGGGTGTTGTCCGCGGAGGACAGAGACCCCTTCCTCCAACGCTGATCAAATCTGTAAGGAGACAAAAGAAACAAGATTAAACTGGTAAACAACAGTCAAATTTCTTTAAGTAAAACTCAGTATGCCTCTACTCTGGGACTGAGTTTTTAAAACTGAGCTCATGGGGGACTGCAAGGGGGCGGTACCTATTATTATGCTAATTTTTTACTCAGTCTCTATCAATAGGATTGGTAAAATACCCATGTTGGACTCTCCTTCCAGATACAGTGGAGAATGGCTCTGTTAAAAAGTGCTATTGCTAAGCCGCCCTGAGTCTAAAGAGAAGGGCGGCATAAAAATCAAATAAATCAAATAAATAAATAAATAAATTTCAAAGAACTACATGCAGGAGACCTCTATATTGTTACATAGAAACATAGAAAACCGATGGCAGAAATGTTATATATATATATATATATAATTAAAAATAATAAATAAATAAATAAATTTTAAAAACCCAGCAACAATGTGTGTGTGTGTGTGTGTGTGTGTGTGTGTGTATATATATATATATATATATATATATATATATATATATATATTTGTTTTCGTAAATTTTCACGGGTATATGTATGTAGATTGTTCTGAGTTCGGGTTTTGCCCTGTGTAATATTTTGCATGTCTATGCGACGTTTCGGCGAAATCACATTCACCATCATCAGGCTGAAGTTCCAATCTTTGTGTTGTTGTAAAATGGAATGTTAGCAACTGTCATTTCTTCCTAGTATATAGTGTGGGGGTGGAGATTTGTTTTGAATGTAGCAAATAGATTGGGTGATTATGTTTCAGTGATCTGATTGGTTGGTGTAATCATAATTATTAGAAGGAATGACATGGAGATTTTTATGAAGTGTTTTGTTTAAGGCTGATTTCCAAATATAAAATTCTAAAATCATAATTATTAGAAGGATTGACATGCTGATTATTATGAAGTGGTTTTTTTTGTTTAAGGCTGGTTTCCAAATTTCTGGTAGGCGGGACGTGTCATCTCTTTTATTTATGCAAAGGGGTCTCCTTGCAAAACATGTGCAGCCACATACATTGGACAAACTAACCGAAGAGTGAGCCAACGCATAGCAGAACATGTGAATGCAGTCAAAAAAGAAGAAAAGACCTCCTCCCTTGTCCAGCACATTAAAAAAACAGGGCACGAAATTGACTTTGAAAAAACTAAATTACTCCACAAAACAGAGAATTTATATAGAAGAATTTCTCTAGAAGCTATAGAAATTGAGAGGAGACCCCTTTGCACAGATAAAAGAGATGACACGTCCCGCCTACCAGAAATTTGGAAACCAGCCTTAAACAAAAAAAACACTTCATAATAATCAGCATGTCAATCCTTCTAATAATTATGATTTTAGAATTTTATATTTGGAAATCAGCCTTAAACAAAACACTTCATAAAAATCTCCATGTCATTCCTTCTAATAATTATGATTACACCAACCAATCAGATCACTGAAACATAATCACCCAATCTATTTGCTACATTCAAAACAAATCTCCACCCCCACACTATATACTAGGAAGAAATGACAGTTGCTAACATTCCATTTTACAATAACACAAAGATTGGAACTTCAGCCTGATGATGGTGAATGTGATTTCGCCGAAACGTCGCATAGACATGATTTTGTTATCAAACCAGAAAAGTACACATCACATTTGGTAGGTCTATAGCTGATGTTTGCAGTTATTTTTGAAAACCACAACATACTTTGTCACTCCAATTTGGCCCTGACAATCTGACTCTGTCAAGAAAAATGCTTGTGGGAGGATTTCATTATCTCTTATAATCATATCAGGTGGCTATTCTATTTTTCATGTTTATTAACATTTGTTTCATTAAGTTAACAAAAGAAGAAAATGAAAATGTGTTTAAAAGTGGGAAGATATCAAAACAACTTTTGTATAAGATGCCCTTCTGTACTGGTTAAAATCACATTCCCTTTACCTCAAAAAAAGAATAATACTTGCAACCGATAGGGAAAACATTTGAGTACAAATTTCATTTTCATTTCATTAAAAAAAAGGCCCTCTTTAAGGGAAATAAACGGTTTAACCACATGAAATATAAATAAATAAAAAATAATAAAAACATTAAAGTTAAACAAAGCATTGGTCTTTTAATATCATTAAAAGACCAATTGTCATTATTTTATATAGTATTAAATAACCTCGATGGAATTAGTATTGGGAACAGGCTTAGAGTGATGGTGATAGTAGAGCAAATAAGGAGTAGCAGGAACAGTTCAAGACAGTCAGCTAAATGCACTAGATCCATGTTGCCCAAATAGAACAACACACTTCCTTCAAACACCTGTGCTTTTGAACAGAGGACAGCTGCTATATAGCTCAATTCTTAATACCTACTGCCAGGCATTTTACAATCCAGTGCATCTTAATTGCTGTTTAAATTCTGACTGAAAAATGACCTTTGCATAGGAGAGTATATGTGTTTACAGGTAATCAGATGGCAAGCTTGAATGAAACAGCAGCAGTAAAACTGGTAGTAAAGTCAGGTCTAACAAAGCAGTTTAATGACCAAAATTCTTAGTGCAAAAAATCCCAGTCCCAATTGCAGTTACAAATTGAGGACTACCTGTAATCTGCTTCACATAAAGGACCTTTATATTCTTCAATTTTTAAATCTTTCATTACAAACAATGAAATAAATCACGCTTTTATATTTAAGCCGGTTTCTTGTCAAAAGTACCTTCAAATAGACTTAGATTTAAACTATAATTTAAAACAGATCTTTTTCTAAGCTATTTAGTAGTCACCACTTTCACCAATTCTTAGGCCTCTGAATAACTCATTCATTAAAAGAATTATCAATGTGGATTCCAGAACATTCTACAAATCAGCCTAGAAACAGAATTTAGCAAATGCAGTGAATAATGAACACATGGTATTTGTACAATCTAGCAATCTATTGTGGTCCCAAATGCATTGGATCTCTTACTCCTAGAATTACCTTCACCCATACTGGCTGGGAATTCTTGTCCCAACAAATGAGTAGACTAGCAGTATGGGAAAAGTTACTTAAAGATCTCCTCTGCATAAATCTTCCTAAAACAAATGGGAGCTGCACAAAGATACAATAATACTATCTGTACGTACTATATATTACACACTACATACTATATTTCTGTTTATTTCAGTGCAACATATGTTGGGGAAATCTGTGGTGAACTGTGTCAAAGGTATAATAGTTTGCTAAATATAGTAGACTAGCTAATACCCGTGCTTTGCTACGAATCTATGGGATAGGGCTTCATAAATTGACAACTAAAGCTTGAAAATTAATGAGTAGTTTAATTAAAGATGGCACATGGAGCCATATCTGCTGGCATGCAAGCCTTTGCCCTAGCTCAGCTCCAAGGTGCTAATTTTTGGCCCGCACAGAGGCTCTGGGAGGGCGTTTTTGGCTTCCAGAGAGCCTCTGGAGGATGGAGGAGAGCATTTTTACACTCCACTGGCTCCAGGGAAGCCTTTGGAGCTTGGGGAGAGCGAAACACGAGCCTACTGGGCCCACCAGAAGTTGGGAAACAGGCCATTTCTGGCCTCCAGAGGGCCTCTGGGGTGTGAAGGAAGTTGTTTTCACCCTAGCCAGGTATTAAATTATGGGTGTGGGTGCTCAAACATATGCGATAGTTCATGCCCATGCTCTTTTGGCACCTGAGGATAAAAAGGTTCGCTATAACTGGCACAGACCAATGATAGCAAACCTTTTTTTGCTCAGGTGCCAAAAGGGCACACATGTGTGCGATAGCCCTCCTCCCCACCCATGTGTGCACAACCCTTCCACACTGCCCCCTTGCATATGCGTGCAGACTTCACTGAGGTCTCTGGACTTCTGGTAGGCATATTGGACCATTTTACATCATCCCCAAGGTTCAGGGAAGCCTCCAGAGTCTGTAGATGTCAAAAACAGGCTCAACCGCCTAACCAAAAGTTCAAAAATGAACTTCCACTTTGGCCATTTTTCGCCCTCTCCAGACATCCTCCTGAAGCCTGGAGAGGGCGAAAAATGGCCCAACAGGTTTATTGGAAGTTTGGAAATAAACTTCCAGTAGGCCCATTGGGCCGTTTTTCACCTTCCCCAGGCTTCCAAACTTGCGGTAGGCCCATTCTGTCCATTTTTCACTATCCACAGGCTCCAGAGGTTTTTCTGAAGCTCTGGGAGTGTGACATTGGCTCCCCCGCCCTCTGGAAGGTAAAAAATCAGCTGGCCAGCAGGCACATACATGCTGGAGCTGACATAAGGCAATGCCTCGCATGCCCTCAAATATGGCTCCGCATGCCGCCTGTGGTACGCGTGCCATAGGTTGCCATCACAGTCATAGACTTTCAATTTGTCCCTCAGATGAATTGCTCAGGGCCTCCTGTAAACAACATTCCGGGCTTTGTTCTCTGGCTGGAAGATGACCAGGCTATCAGCTGAACTGTCTCTGGAGCATGCCACATAGAACTAGCCATGGGAGAAACAGGCAACTACTGTTACTTGTGTTTTCCTAATTGCTCAGTAAAACTTTTCCTGCAATTTTTGCCTCTTTTCATTTTAACTGGTATTACAGTAGAAGGAACAGATTTGTCTGAACAGAGGAGAAAAATAGGGGGGGGGGATCTTTCTCTGCCTACCAGCATCCATTGGTATTCCTCTGGCTAGCATCCTATTAATGTGTGAGAGAATTGAGGGGGGTTTAGAAACTCAAAACAGTTTCTGCTATGTGAGCAGGAAGGAGACAGGAAGGAGTCTGTGCGTGGCTTAGCTCAAAGTTTTGCTTTAAAAGCAAAAGCAAAACTGAAACTCTTCTGCTTGTGTTTTGCATTTGGATCAGATTTCTTTTGAGATGGGGATGGGGAGTAGAACTCTGCAGCATCAGAGCTTGTTAATAATAATATAAGAAATACTCATGCTCTGATGTCATTTTGAAAAATCCTTTCCTAATGAGCACCTAGAAAACAAGAAAAACATATGTGGCAAATTTCAAGCTTGTAGGCTTTACGGTTCTGGAGATTTCATGATTAATATGTGAGTGGTTTTTGCCTTTATATATATAGATTGCTGAGTCACTGCATGGATTCTGAGTCTTGCTTTGTAGCCACATTGGCGCATTTGCCTGGCCTTCCCTCCCACCTGCTTTCCTGGTTTTAACAATCTCTTCATATGTTTTTTTCCAAAAACCAGTACATAGAAAAGAGACACTGGAGGGAAAATCGCTTTCCATCCAGATGTAGGCCATTTAGGTAACATCAAAGATGTCTAAGTCAAGCCTAAATCCATAAGTAGAGAGTATACTTCAAATGATTAAAATAGAACATGTGGGATTCAGATTCTAGCTGTATTTGCATTTTCCCCTCTGTGGATTTTGATCCCAATTCAGTAGTTTAAGCCACCT